>NC_066892.1:23871066-24066066 GCF_022985175.1 Labeo rohita
CCCAGTTACTCTAGCAACCGCATAGCAACACCCTAGCAACCACCCTGGACACCCTAGCAACGGCATAGTAACACCTTAGCAACCACCTTGGGTGCCCTAGCAACCACATAGCAACTCCCTAGCAACCACCCTGGATACCCTAGCAACGGCATAGCAACACCTTAGCAACCACCCTGGGTACCTTAGCAACCGGCCTAGCAACCACCCCGAGTATCCTAGCAACCGCATAGCAACACACTAGCAACCACCCCTATTACCCTAGCAACCGCATAGCAACACCTTAGCAACCACCCTGGGTACCCTAGCAACCGCATAGCAACACCCTAGCAACCACCCTGGATACCCTAGCAACGGCATAGAAACACCTTAGCAACCACCCTCGGTACCTTAGCAACCGGCCTAGCAACCACCCAGAGTACCCTAGCAACCGCATAGCAACACACTAGCAACCACCCCTGTTACCCTAGCAACCGCGTAGCAACACCTTAGCAACCACCCTGTGTACCCTAGCAACAGCCCTAGCAACCACCCTGGTTACCATAGCAACCGTATAGCAACACCTTAGCAACCACCCTGGGTACCCTAGCAACGGCATAGCAACACCTTAGCAACCACCCTGGGTACCTTAGCAACCGCCCTAGCAACCACCCTGAGTACCCTAGCAACCGCATAGCAACACCCTAGCAGCCACCCCTGTTATCATGTTAATAAAATGGTAAACATGTTAGCAACATGCTAGTAAAATGCTAATCATGCTACAATCATTCTAGTAACTTGCTAATTGTTATCTATCATCTAACCATTTCTATCTATTTATCTATCTATCTATCATCTAACCATTACTATCTTTCTATCTATCTATCTATCTATCTATCTATCTATCATCTAACCATTACTATCTTTCTATCTATCTATCTATCTATCTATCTATCTATCTATCTATCTATCTATCTATCTCTGACAGCCTGTATTGCTTTCAAAACATTCAAACTTTAACCTTTTAAAAATACTTCAGACTTCAAACTATTTCAGACTGAAAACCATCAAATCTAAAACTTTTTAAAACTTCTTAAACTTTTTAAACTTTATAAACTTTATAAACTTTTCAAACTTTTTAAAACTTCTTAAACTTTTTAAACTTTATAAACTTTTCAAACTTTTTAAAACTTCTTAAACTTTTTAAACTTTTTAAACTTTATAAACTTTTCAAACTTTTTCAAACTTTCTGGTCCGGCTTTCTCAAGCCAACTTAAAGTTTGTCTCGACAAACTTTTTTATCTAGTTCTTATTTACTACTCATTTGAACCCTTTTAACATTTTTGTAAAATACTATTATTATTATACAAACAATATTATTTATTATGCTTTTTACATTACTATTCATAAAGTATATTGTGGTCAAGATCTAATCTATTATATAAAGTAACAAGTTTAATTTCACCAGAATATCTTTATTTATATAGCCTATATGACGCACACGCAAAGGATTGTGGGAAATCGAAGGCAGCGAAGGATACATCTATGCTGCCTTTAAAATTAGATCAAAAGAAGGTACCTCCGGAGACAGGAAGTGAAGCAGAATTTGGATTTGGACGTGCTACAGCATTTTAGAGGTTTCGGATGCAGCCTGTATGACAGATGGATCACTTTTATTTCGTTTTTCTTTTTTTTTTTTTTTTTCAAAATATTCACGCACTTGCTTACCATGTCATAAACTATCTGATATTCTGATTCACAAATATGTGTAAATTAGTGTGTTATTAGTGCGTTTTTTTGTTTAAAACCCGATATAAATTATATGGATTGTGATCATAGACTGTAAAAAAATGTGGATGTAGTGTCCGTGATGTCACCCGTAGGTTTCTGAAGAGCATTTTTGAAGCTCTTAGTGGGCGGGAGTCAGCCGTCGCCATCTTGGAATCGCGTCACTGCACGTCACTCCCGGATAATTGAAAATGGGCAAAGAGGCGGGACATGGGTGGAGCTGGTTGCTGAAACCACACCCGCCTAGCGCGATGGTGGTGACAGCAGCGGCAATCCACCTGTCACTCAAGTGGCCACGCCCTAAATTATGCTGAACTTTAAGGCTTAATATAATTTAAATGGATGAGTTATAAAAAAATTCACCCCCCTCACAGTTGACATGAAGGACAAAATTAGCTATATAGACTAAAACCACTTTTTGTACCAGGCTGTAAACATATTTTTTTCTGCTGTAAAGTTAGGCATTTTAACATGGGGAGTCTATGGGATTGACTCCTTTTTGCAGCCAGTCTCAAGCGGCCAGTCGATGAATTGCAGTCACTTCCGCGTTGGCTTCAAGAGGGAGACCGGGAGGTTGCCGCTTGATCGTGATCTATAACGTGAGATGCGCGCCGCCACATTTGTTCGCGCTGCCGTTCAGGGAGTCCCAATGAGTTTGATTTTGGCAGTTTTGTGACGTCACCGAACGTTCTAAATCCCATAAGTGAGACCGTACTCCCAGGGGCACAGAAATTAGAATCCCACATGTGGGACCATACCACTCAACAGGTTAAGCAGACATATAATAATCCACGCTTTCTTCAGTGTACAGATGTTTACAAGATTATTTTGTTGTTCTGAACTGAACCGAAAACCGTGGTTAAAAACCGAGGTACGTATTGAACTGTGGTCTAACTGTATTGTTGCATCCCTAATATTTGCACCGTCAGTGTCATTGATTGAACAAACGCAGCTTGCAACCTGCTTATATAACTGCTTTAGCACTGCACATACTCATATTATATATTGACGATTTTTTTTTTTCTTTAATTAATTTTTTGGTCTACAAAGGTAAGGATAATATAGTCTCTTCTTAACTCCAGTTGACTTGTTTTCCTTTTCTATTTGACATTTTTCCTCTCAAATGCTGAAACGACTGTTTACATAATGTGCTGTAACTCTGTGACTGTCTAAACCATCTGAGTATGAGCACAGGATTGGTTGTCAGTTTAGAGTGTTTTTATAACCTTGGGTGAAAAGCCCCCGCTACTAAACTACGAGTGTGAAATGTTTCTCTACCCAAGGTTAAAAGCTGGGTTTAGAATGATGATAACCTAGGAAGAAGCAAGGTGTGAAAAAGCCCTAAAGAGAAGTTTAGCAGAAAGTTCACATTTTGTATGCAATGAAAACAGATTGAGTTATATCCATACAACTTGTGCACTATATTCAAAGTCTTCTATACTTGCACACATTCAAACTTAGGTCATGAAAACAGGTCACACATGGATTCCAGGTTTGAGGAAGTTACAATATAAGAATACAATTTTGTTATATAATAAAGTCTGTAAAACTTAGTTCTGTTTCTGGCAATGTGTAGCACCAGAGGTGGGTAGAGTATCCAAAAACTGTACTCAAGTAAAAGTACAAATATTTATAGAAATAATTACCAAGGTAAATGTAATAATCTTAGTAGTTACCTGAGTAAGAGTAAAGAAGTATCCACTGAAAAAACTACTCAAATAGTTAGCCAAACAATTCAGTGGGTGCAGGGAACTGAACAAATCATCCAAACTGATTTGAGAACCGATTCAGGTCATTTTGGCAACTTGTTTGATCAAGGCCTTGAACAGAATTGTCTCAAAAGAGTAATTCTTTTGTCAATGGGGCATCGCTCATGCCCCAGAAAAAAGAGATAGCACACTTGGAATAAACACATAACCTATGCTTTGTTACTGTTCACCTCTTTTGTAGCACCTACTGCTCTGTACATCCTGGTGTTAGAAACAGACATTTTTAACACCTTTTTAATACCTGATAATTTCAGAGTGTTTTTTATTTATTTATTATAAAAAATATATAATTATTATTTTTTAAATCTGTCACAATTTAAAGCAACTTTGCAAAAAGGCAGTTATTAAATAATTCAGCAGATCAAAACGACTGTATGTTAGGCTGACGGCAAACTTTTTTCAAACATATTTACTTAATTATTTACTTACCATAAACTTACTTACCATTTTAAATGTACCCAAAGGAAGGAAGGATGAAAGGAAGTAGGGATGTAACGTTATCAGTATTATCACGGTGTTCAAATGTGATGGGATTATTCAAACAGTACTGACACATAAATCGTTTCACCAAGTTTTATATTTAAAATCAACGAAAAACAAATAAAATGACTTTTTGCTTGCCAATAACATTGCCAGTGATGTCTGGATTTTAAGTGACAGCACGACTGACAACAGTTTATCTAATAACATGTTTGAAATGTTTAAATAAATGGTAAACCTCACATTTCAGCCTTTACATAAAGAGAAAAAGGTTAAGTCAAAATGATAACTGATTAAAGTGCACCTATTTTGCCATTTTAAAGGTTGCTAATATTGTTTTATGAGTCTCCTAAAACAGGTTTACATGTATGCAAGGTCAAAAAACACTTTAGTTTTCTCCAAAAGTAGCTTTACTTTTACCTAATTTCTAAATGATTCGTAAACAACTCGTGAGAAGCAGTTCGAAGAATCAGTCTCTCTAAACCCCTCCTTTCCGTGAGCCCTCACTGCTGTGATTGGTCTGATGGCGCAGTCCTTTATGATTGGTTTACCACGTATCGTGTGTCGGAAAACGATACGCCCATTGCCTGAACTGAATGACAGCCCTGAAGACTTGTCAATACATAGAAAAGATGGCATCGATTTTACTTTACCAATTTGAGACGGAGTTTGAAATGGCTGAAGTGGCTCATTGACAAGTTAGCACGGACTACCGTGGAAAGTGCTTGTTATTTGCTTATGTAAGCAAATATGTTCTAAACCTCTATGTTGTAAACTTTAACATTGTATAATGCATTAAGCGGCTTTCACACCAGCGCTAGGCTGGCCGCTGGGTTCAGTGCACCCCTTCAGAGCACAGCGGCAAAAGTGCAACTAATTTAAACTTTGAGCGGGGCTTGCGTGCCAGTGGTACACTCTGTTACGCCTGCGCTTTGGTCGACGCAGAAACAAGCCGTCCTCACGCGGCACAAGCAATTGAAATGAATGGGGTTCATAGCTCCGTTCATTACTCCAACGAATGAAACAGACAGACAGTCAAGCTGCATCAATCACAAATTTTTAGACTACAGTGGGCCCACAGCTGAACAACAGAACTACAGAAGCGTGAGTTAGCCGGTTGGCAAGACGTTCGGGGTTGTTACACAACATAACATACACAACTACATATTTTGAACGATCACTAGAAAATACAATCTTTGTAGATTCATGTTTTGGAAGTGAATATAAAACAAATTTACTCTCACAGCGCAGGATACAGCATCTTCTCGACATCACATAAACCACATGGAAATTTTACTGTGTTTGTGAGCGGGCAAATTGTTCGCAACGTAGGATGTGGGTGGATATTATGCAAACGTGTTACTTCATGATGGATAACAGATTAAGATTCGAATTCCTGAGGACTCGTTCAGGTGATTGTGAGCCGACACTTTTTTTTTTTTTTTTTTTTTTTGATAGACAATAACTTTATTTATCATGCACTGTCAGCTTCACAACTTTGCAGATAGTTTATGTTCACATACAGCTACATGACACATTGCATGAAAGGTCAGATTTGAAAAGGCATAATAGGAGCACTTTAATAAATGATTATACATAATTTATCTGCTCCATAAATAATTCTACATACTTTATCTGAATTATTTAGAATCCACATATGCTTATTTTTCATCAACCGGTCAAAACCGTTACTACTAAAGTTGTGTTCCTAATCGCAATGCTGCTCCGTTCGCGGAGGTTACGGGAAACAGCTGTAATTCAGCTTTCCCGTAAGTGCCACCTAGTGTCAGATAGTGGATTTACAGAGACTTGCATTTTCATTTAGTGTGTGTGCAGTTTTTCGCCATGCTTTCACACAAAATGAAGGTACACAGCGTGCTGTGCACACATGATATTGTTATTTAAACGTTGGTTTATGCTGGATAGTATTTATTTCCATGAGTCGTTCAAATCACGGTAATCGAATACGGGTTTATTGATAATTAAAATATAAAATGGTAATACTAACTTCGGGGAATTTTATGATTTTATGAATGACCGGCTATCGTTTCATCCCTAACAGGAAGTAAAAAAAAAATGTTGATATGTGCCATTTAAAGTTATGCAAATTAACCTAAGAAAGGAGAAAATATTTTTTTTGTACATTTACATTTGGCAGACCCCTTTATCCAAAGCAACTATTGCATTCAAGGTATACTGTTTTTTATTATTCTATATTATTACACGGCTTCATGGAATACTCGATTCTGACTGGTCAGTCACCGCATTCCAAGGGTTGATATTCCCAGATGACCACCTGTAAAAACCAACAACACAGGCTCATCTGGGTGTGGCACTGTTTGCTTATTGGGATTTTTTCTTTGTGAAAGCTTTGCGTTTGCTTGGCTAATAAAATAGTAGAACTGAATTCAGTATTATAAGTACAATTATTTAATTGTGTCATCCTGGTATGGCAGACTCGCTCTCCTATTTCATACAAATGCAGCTGCTGTCATTTTGCGACAATGTTTTCTACACTGTAATGGCTTATAAGATAACTAACAAATTGGTAAGATTTTGAAACATTTTCATCTTAAATCAATATATTTTATCGCCAAAATTATTTATGTGGTAAAATGTTGTATAATAAGTGCTAGCTATGACTGGACCGTGTTCCTTAAATGTCCATCTGGTTTGAACTTTCCGCCTAGCAACTGCTTTCTTCACGGAAGTTTAAATAATTCAAATTATTGAATTCTAGGAAGTTTGAAAGGTGGAAAGGTAGAATTGAACTGCATTCAAATAATTTAACTCATATCAATGTTTTTGTCTAATTATTTACTTTTGTGGCAAGTAGCCATGTAATAAGCAGGATAATGTACATCCAGCCGGTTGCTATCACAGAATAAAGGCTTAGTAGCAGCCCAACGTGAAGCAGGTTAATCAGGGTTGCCAGGTTTTCACAACAAAACCTGCCCAATTGCTACTCAAAACTAGCCCAGTCGCGTTTTGAAAAGGGCTCCCCCCGTTAAAAATTCCAGGGAATAAAATACACATTTTTTTTTTCGCTGGGTTCCACTGGTAATTTCGTATTTCAGGGGCTAAATATGACGTTATTGGGGTTGCTTCAACCCGTGGACATCAAAAACAACCTGTGACAACAGTTTTAAAGTAGCCCAATTCCACGGGAAAACCAAGGACTTAACAACACTGGGCTGGATGTACATGATCCCTTACTTATCTTTCAATGTGGGTAATCACTGACTGCCATTAAACAGCTAATGCAAAAAAAAAAAAAAAAAAAAAAAAAGATGAATATTGATTTCTTAGTTCACCCCAGATCACAGCTGGATTTTAAGAGAAAGTAAATCTATTGAATACCATGAAATTGTCATCATAAAAAGAGCTGAGATGTGTAATTGTGGCAGAAACAACTGGTGCATCAAAGTGACGGCCCAGATGGTGTGTACACACCCATCCACCCTGGCTAGCACATGAAACAGTGTGAGTTGCCTACTGATGAGACCACCAATGACTGGAGGGGAGGGTGGGCTGGACCACTTTAAATGTCACGTCTGTGCTGCTAATTTCACAATTGTTTGCGCTTTTTTTTTTGCTGGTGTGATTATAAAGTATGCAAATTTATGCAAGTGGTAAGATACAGCCGTTAAAATGCGGGGCTGTTTAAATGAACATCATGTAACACTATTTGATTTTTTTTTTTTTTTTTTTTTTTCCAGGGAAAGCAAGTAGGAAGGGCACGGAGAGTTTGCCACATCACAGGGATGTTCCAGAAAGTTCCAGCCACTGTCTGCCCTGCCAAGAAGGCTGTGATTTCTGTGAGGACGACGTGCCCTGCGTGGCCCGGGGTGACGGCGCCCTGCGTATGGCGGTGCTCTCCTTCCAGGGCTTGTGCATGCTGGTGGATTTCATCAGTATGGTGCTGCTCTACCATTTCCGGAGGAACAAGGTGAGCGTGTGCTGCCGGAGGGAGCTAATTAAGATGGCAACTGTTTCCGTGAAGCACATCCTGTTCTTATTGACACCGGGGTGTTTCCATGCTGAGTTACATTACAATTAGTCACTCGTACGCCGAGTGTACAGTATTATACCTGTTAGGTGACATTTTATTCCTTGTTAAATTAGAAACGGAATGGTTTTGAGATACATTATTACAAAAAAGCTGCATGTGTGATCTACATTATGCATTATGCCTGTGGCTACATTTCTACAAAATGATTTTACTTCGCTTCTTGCACATTTTACAAAACATTGTGAAAGGACAATTAAGTGGTGCTAAAAGTGTACATTTATCCAGAACAGATGAATGTGATTCTGGCAATGTTCTATGATGTTCAGTGTTTCCCCTGCCATTATATTAGGCTCTGTTTGTTTGGCAACAAATAAAAGGGTTTAATTTTAATTTCATTAAAAATAAATAAATGTTTAATGCTTTCATTTAATTATCAGAAAAATTAAAACACACAAGAATTTCGGAAAAAAAAAAAGAAAAAAAAATCTGGATTGTCTCTCTGTTAATTAGATTCATTATTTTTTTACATTTTTTTTTTTCAAGAGGAGTCTGCAGATTAGTGTGCAGATTAAGAATCCGGACAGCTACTTATTATACTTAGGACATTATTAATGTATATAGAGAGTATTTCAGTGGCGTATGCCGCACATGCTACTGTCTCAGTTTGAGCAGACATGCAGTCTGTGGCCTGAGTAATAGTAGACTGGATTCACACTGACTGTGAGGAAGGTTCATTAATCCCTGCAGTGAGGCGCCGTTTAGACTGTCGATATGTAGGGCACTCAGTTTTGATAGTGCCAGCATTTTAATTTACTCTGGAAGCATGCTCCGTCTGGGCGCTGCCTGAAAGCGATCCATAAATGCTGGAGAAGTCTAAATGAAAGCGACAGAGTTAGGATTAGAAATTTTGTTCTGTTTCAGCTCACGCTGTCAAGTGCTTTCTATTGGCCGTTTGATTTCAGAAAGCATTTGACAGCTCACCTGTTGCCTCTTAATGGAATTCTCATTTTCTCCGCTTTAAAGGAAACATACCCGAACCAGCTGCCCAAACGAAATATATACATTCTGCAGTGCCACAGGGGGAAAAAAAATCATTTTAGCTTTGCAAATACATTTAATGACTGATGGCTAACATGTAGTTACAGAGTTGCTTATAGTTTGTAGAATGTCTAAAGCATAACTGTTGTTTTTCATACAGATATTGGGAAGTATGTGGGTGTTTATTCAAGTGCACTGCTTTGAAACTCAAAATTAATCAAGCTGTGACTGTTATTTTGAAGCAGAGCAGGTTTATTCCAGGGGAAGGCATCAGTCTGAAGAGAACAACAATGAATCAGCCCTTGTGAGCACATTAGAATAGTCCAAGGAGAATGCATTTGTGCGCAAAGGGATAAGTTATGCAGTAGTCACAAATGAATGGTTTTCCACTGACCTATTTCTAGCAAGAGAATAGTTTAAAAAGACAACTTTTCCAATGTGATGTTGTTTTTGATGTGTTTCAGAGCATCAGAGCGTCAGGACTCATCCTGCTCGAGGCCATCTTGTTTGGAGCGCTCCTCCTGTACTTTCCGGTAAGCTTTAATGACTTCAGCCATTTTTATTATGTACTTTATTACTTTAGGGGTGTTAAAATTAATGGCACTTTGGTGACTAATATTCTTAGACTTGTACTGCAATGTAATGTATCCATTAGAAGGTGAATGTCTTTTTAATGGCACTAATTTAAGCATTAAAGAAATGTTCCGGGATCAATTTGAGTTAAGCTGTATGGACTCCTGTCATGATCATGTAATGCTGTTAAATGTAGTCATTTACACATGATATATGTAAGAATAAAAAGGGACTTGGAGACATTTTACGTGGAGACAACAGTTTGTTTTGATCCAGGAACATAATAAAATACAGCAAAAGTCACATTTAGAAAAGCATTGATGTTATAGAACAATCCAGATGTTCACATTGCACATGGTGCAGAATATGGATTGAAGCAATGTAGGATAAAATAAGGGCTGAGATATTTCACTGATGGACAATCTCTGCTGTCCATGTGTCGATGAAGTATTGATTTATACTGATGTCGTTGTGTGCTTTATTCAGCAGAGCCTTTTTGCTCACAGTAATTGCAGTTTAGTGGCATTCACAGGAAGCTGTGGGCTTGTCTTAACATGGAAGGGTAAATGTAATTAAAGTGAACTGATATAGAGGCTTGTAATTAAAGCAATTAGCACATACAAGGTCCTGGAAAGTAATAATCTTTGAGATGATGCTGGAATGATGATAGAAGACAATTTTAACCGTTTAATCGCTCTTTATGTGGCCGTAATTCTGTGTGGATTTGACTTTTATGGAAAACATAACATTTTTAATTTTATTCCTTTAATCTTGGTGTGAAATATGACTTTGACTTTTCTTTACCATTTTTGTGAGATTCATCCTAGATGAAAATTTCATTTTACTCCTTGCTCCGTGAATATAATTTTTATTTTATTTTATTTTATTTTATTTTTTTTGTCCAATAAATAAAGGTTAGTAAGTTGTTTTTTACCTTAAAACATATGTTTGAGTTGTTTAAATATGTTTTAAATATTGGAAAATATTTTATTATCATTTACTTGATATCAGGCTTGATTTAGGCGTCACTGTATAGATAAGCACACATATTCTGAGTATCATCCACACAAACTGGTAGTAGTTACATATATTGCTTTTCTGCCCTTGAAAAACAATTGTGTTGGCACAGTAACCCTTAAATGCATACCTCGGGTCTTTAGCGACCCGGGGCGTTATTTACTACCCTCTCCCTCCTTCATTGTTTTTTAAAGTTTGACGTCAGCTTTCTTAGTATTCCTCAATCTATATATTATAAACAGTAAAACAAGAAAAAAATATATATAAAAGAATGTCTGTTTTCTGATTAATTTTTTGTAAAAAGTGTATAGGGTCGCTAAAGTCTCAAGGTGTGTAATAGTGTAAGTATATTTTCATAAAACTCCAATCGTATTTTCTCCCTCAACTGCAAAAATAATTTCAAAATCATCCTACATCACTGCAGAAGAACCGACCCAGTCTTTGCAAAGTGAACATGCAAAGAAGATCAAACACACAACAAAAACAGTAAAACAGTGATATAAGACGATTTTGAAGTTGAGGGAGAACATGAGATGGGAGTTTTTCGACATACCCATGAACTGTCATAAACCGGAAAAAAAAAAAACTGTTCAGGCACAGTGAGACAAGACGAGCAAAAAGTATTTAAATTGTATTATTTTTGTGAAAATAACCGATCGTTTTGCTAGATAAGACCCTTCTTCCTCAGCTGGGATCATTTACAAATGCATTTGAGATCGTCTGAAGCCGCATTTAAACTGTATTTTAAAAGTTCAAAATCGGGGCACCATATCAGTCCATTATATGAAGAAAAATCCTGAAATGTTTCCCTCAAAAAACAATTTCTTTACGACTGAAGAAAGAAAGACATGAACATCTTGGATGACAAGGTGTGAGTACATTATCTGTCAATTTTTATTCTGGAAGTGGACTTCCTTAAGTTCTCCTTAAAATGTTCACAGGTAAGTATTTTAACTGACTGGTAGAGCTAATTTAATATTAATATTATCAGACCAGGCAAAAAAGCAGCTAGATATTAGATCTGTACATTAGGTTTAGCAGTTTACATGCTGTCTATGAGAATGCGTCTGTTCTTTTAGAACTGCCGTTTCCCTCTCATGCAGTTTGTGGTTTAATCTGAAGCTCAGAGACAGATAGATCTGCCCGCTCACAGCCCACCGTGTAGCTCATCTGAAGCAGATAGAAGCTCCGCCTGTCTGTTCTGCTGCGATTGCTCCCAATCTAAATATAGACTGGAAAAAATTCTCCACTCCTTCTCCCCCTCTTCTACTTTAAATAATTCTAGTGTTATCAAGAAGCAGAGATGTATCTCATCTTGTTCCCTTGGCATTCTGCTTTGTGGAGTAATGCAATTTTTTCAGCTCGCACCCCTCTTCTACTGCTGAGCGTGTCACATGCAATAACTTCACTCTGCGGTGTCTGGAATAAGGCGGGGGATGTGGAGCGAGAGAGAGTGGAAACCGAATTACATGCACACACACACGCATGCTTTTCTGGCTGCTTGTTCATCCCTGGCTACGCAAAAGCCACGGGTTACCTATGTCGAAGAATTTATGAGACATCCACAGATTCTTTTTCTACTCCATATATGACACTTGTCATTTTTTTAAGTTGCATTAGCTTGCCAGTGACAGACAGCTTATTTTACAGGTGTGTGTTTTGAAAAGTTTGAGTTCTGGTAACTTACTGGGTTTTACAGGGTGTAATGTATACACATTCACTTGATCATATTCACAAATCTTTGCATTTTTATCATGTAAACAGTGAGTTTACCAAAAGAAAAACAGAGCCTCTTGTTTTTAAAGGGATAGTTCACTCAAAATTGAAAATCGTGTCATCGTTCACTCACCCTAAAGTTGTTCCAACCTGTATGAATTTCTTTCAGCTGTTTAACACAAAAGAAAATGTTTCAAAGAATGTTTGTAACCAAACAGTTGACGGTAGCCATTGACTTCCATAGTATGGACAAAATAACATACTTCAAAATATTTTTTAATTTGCATTCAGCAGAAGAAAGGTTAAACAGGTATATAATAGGTTTATAACAAGTGGAGGGTGAGTAAATGATGACAATTTTCCATTTTGGGTAAACTATACCTTTAACACTTTAAAACACAGAGAATTGTCAGACTGCGTTTTAGTGAGATCTAAGATTACGAGATTAAAGTCTTAATATTTCGAGAATAAAGTCAAAGTATTTTGGAAATAAAGTCAAAATTACGAGAATAAAATCGAACTATTAAGAGAATAAAATAAAAATATTTCAAGAATGAAGTCTAAATGTTTCGAAAATAAAGTCAAAATTACAAGAATAAAGTCAAAGTGTTGCAAGAATGAAGTTGAAATGTTTCGAGAAAAAAGTCAAAATAATTTTAAGAATAAAGTCAAAATTACGAGAATTAATTTGTAAATTAATTACAAGATTAAAATTATAAAATTTTGAGAGTATATTCTAGCCTATTGCGTATGCAGATGGCCTGGATTGGGAGCACCCGGAGACATTCCAAAGTCTCAGCTTTACAAATCTGTAAGTTTTATAGCAAAATACAAACAATATGTCTATTACAATAATGTGTTTTTCAAGCTCTTTAATGTGGTGTGAATGAGGCTGTATTCGCCTGAGTTTAAGCAGCATGTGAATCAGTCATCTTTCTGATTACAGTGAGACATTTGTTTCATTAAAATATGCTATATATATATATATTTTTTCATTCCTTCTGATGTTCCTTCACATTTATGTTGTGCTATAAACTTGAAATAAAGAGGACAAACACATTTATAATTTGTGTTTCGTGATAAAACTGACAATTTGAAAGCTAAGCTTTGTTATATTAAAAGTTACAAAGCACAAAATGATTGTGATTAGTGGCTTGCTGGTGCTGCAGATAATGAAAGGAAGACATTAAATATGTCCAATCATTTACTATATTATACCGTGAATAAAACAGCTTGTGAATAGTCACTTTTATACCTCAGAAAAGACAACAATATGACCTGTGTCAATGAGTTGGATTCCACTACAGCCTTTAGAATCTTTTATTGTTGTTTTTTAATTAAATACATGTGAGGAATTAAAAATTGGGCGCCACAGATGTTTTTGAGGAGTAGGTGGTGGAATTTTCACAAAGAAAACAGTATAACTTAATGAAACAAATGTTTCATTGTAATCAAAAATACAATTGGTTCACATGAATACAGCGATCTGTCCCGCCACATTAAAGAGCAAGAAAAACGCAATATTACAAGATTTTGTTTGCATTTAATTTTTTGTATTTCGCTATAAAACTGACAGAATATGAAAGCAGAGACTTTTACATTAAAAGTACCAAAAGTAAAAAGCTTATTGCTATTATTGGGTTGCTGGTGCACTACAAATAGGCCTAACGAATGCAGTCAAAGACATAAAATATTATTTCCAAGCATACTATCCCTGTGAGTATAACACATAGTATGATTTCTGCTCATAATACCTTATATATTCAAATAATTTCCAATGCTCCCAATCCAGGCCATTTGTATGCGTAGGGTATACTCTCAAAATATCATAACTTTAATTGCTATGATTTAATTCTTGTAATTTCTTTATTCTCAACACATTTTGACTTTATTCTTGGAATTTCGACTTTGTTCTCGAAATATTACAACTTTAGTCTTATTTTGGATTTTTTTTATTTTGTAACATGGCACTAAAACGCTGCTGTACGATTGGATTTAGAACAATGATCAATTACAAAACATCAATTATTAGAGTCCAAGTCCATGAACACCTCCAAAAACTGCTGAGTCGTATACCCTTTTGTGAACATCAGCAATTTTCTCAGTAACATCATGCTGTTTTGATTCATATTCTGTTGAATTTTTGCTGATCTTGTTAGCTTACTGTTAGCTTACTTGTGTGTAAACGGCTTCTGTTCACTTATTCTGGTTTACACTGATTATCTTCTTTATTTGTATTTCGGAAAGTTTGTTCAGAACAGCACCCCCAACTTTAGCGATGCAGCACAAAGAGCAGCTTCTGAGATGTTTTTAACGAGCCGCAGTGTGGCAGGTATAAACAAAAGCATTGACTAGAGTGGCTGCGTCAGTGCCGCAGCATGTCGCAGAGACGCTGCTGGTATAAACACAAACATTGACTAGAGTGGTCGAGTCAAAGCCACAACGTGCCACAGACGTGTGCAGTGTGTGGTAAGAGAGTGTTAATAAATACATAAACTTGCACTAGACTAGGCAAGACTAATCAGTGATGATGTTCTTTGATAATGTTAATGTTAGGCAGCTTTTAGCCTTATACTGGAGCTGGTTTCGGGCAATGAAACTAAATATGTAAATAATTAAATAAATTAGCACGATAATATCATGTATCCGTAATCTGGCAGGCTGACGATAGGACCCAACACTACTGTAGCATATTATGTTACTCACCCTCCGTGCATCCTTGGTGTATAAGACTTCTATCTGTCAGACGAATGCAATCAGTTATATTAAAAATCCTGTCACTCCAAAGCTTTAGAATGGCGTAGATGGGTGTTTCTCTTTATCAGTCCAAAACAAATCCAATAAAGTGGTCCATTCATAATAAAAAGTGTCTCACATGGCTCCGGGGGTCAATAAAGGCATCTGTAGCGAATCAATGTGTTTTTGTAAGAAAAATATCCATATTTAAAACGTAAGTATCACTTTAATCTAGCTTGCGCTAACAGTTGTACACGGAACTTGTTGCTTTGGTAAGGGGCGTGGCAGTACTGAAACACCATCTAAGCTGTTCGCCAATCGCAATGCAGTGGGACAGCTAGCCAATCACAACACTTTTAGTTTTACGAAAGGCGGGCCTTCATCTAACCCGGAACTAATCAAGCCATTTGTGCCAGGCTAGGAGAAAGGTATTGTAATAATGTAAATGATTTGAAAAATAATGTGTTTTTCGAACCACGAGGCATGAAAGCATGTTCTTCTGATTATTGTGGGCCAAAATGATGGAATTTGCATTATTAGTAGGAAAATGAGAAATATTGGAAACTGAGTCTTAGCTGCGGGGTGGTTCATTTGGGAAAAAGAGTTTCGGATAAGTTCTTCAAAAATTCTCATTTTGTGTTCCACTGAAAAATAAAACAACCTACCGAACTATTCCTTTAATGCTTGCCATCTTAAAATCCTGGAGGGGCTAACTGCAGATCTCCCCCATTTTCAAGCATCTCTCATTTATCTCCATTGGGAAGTGATTCCTCCCTTGTGCCTCAAGTCCCTCATACTTCTTACACACCTTCCCTCCATGCTGAGCGTTTCCACCCTCCATCAATCTGTGTGCGAGCGTGAATCCCCCATAGGTACAGTCTTCACCTTAGGCCCTCTTTTGTTTCCACCAGCAGTCTCTACCTTTTTTTTCTCCGCCCTCTCCAGCTGTCCTCTTCTTTCACCTCTATGTCCAAATGGCCTGCTGCCACCCTGACCCTGGAGCCCGGCCCATCGGGAGGCTAATGACAAACACACTGCTGTGCTCTGGTGCGTTTTGACCGGCACAGGATGGGGTGTGGCCTTATGCTTTTGGTCAGTCCAAGTCACTGCCTTTCCATGGATTAAGTGGATCAGAGAACACCCGTCGAACACCCGTATCTTATGTTACCAACCCTTCCGAAAAAAGTAGTACACTTTAGCATACTTTTAAAAAGATTACTTATTATAATTATACATTTCAAAAGAATATACTTACAGTTGAAGTCAAATGTTTACAGAATCTGCAAAATGTTATTTTAGCAAAATAAGAGGGATCATACAAAATGCATGTTATCTTTATTTAGTACTGACCTGAATAAGATATTTCACATTAAAGATGTTTACATATAGTCCACAAGAGAAAATAATGGGTTGAATTTCTAAAAATGACCCTGTTCAAAAGTTTACATACGCTTGATTCTTAATATTGTTGTTACCTGAATGATCCACAGCTGTATTTTTTTTAGTGATAGTTGTTCATGAGTCCCTTGTTTGTCTTGAACAGTTAAACTGCCCACTGTTCTTCAGAAAAATCCTTCAGGTCCCATAAATTCTTTGGTTTTTCAGCCCTTTCCAGCAATGACTGTGTGATTTTGAGATCCATCTTTTCACACTGAGGTCAACTGAGAGACTCACAGAAGGTTTAAATGCTCACTGATTCTTCAGAAGAAAACCCAATGCATTAAAAGCTGGGGGTGAAAACTTTTGAACAGAATGAAGATGTGTTCATTTTTCTTATTTTGCCCAAATATCATAATTTTTTCATTTAGTACTGCACTTCATTTAACAAAATAAGTTTAATTTACCCTGATCTTCAAATTCAAAATGTCTTAACCCTCTGGCTCTTAATGCATTGTGTTTCCTATTGAAGCATCAGTGAGCGTTTGAACCTTCTGTAATATTTGCAAATGAGTTCCTCAGTTGTCCTCAGTGTGAAAAGATGGACCTCAAAATCATACAGTCATTGTTGGAAAGGGTTCAAATACACAAAAAAGCTGAAAAACCAAAGAATTTGTAGGACCATAAGGATTTTTCTGAAGAACAGCGGGCAGTTTAACCATTCAGGACAAACAAGGGACTCATGAACAACCATCACTTAACAAAAGCTGTGGATCATTCAGGTAACAACATAGTATTAAGAGTCTGTAATGATTTAGTCCAACTGAAGGCGAGATGTTGATGAGAACCCAACAGAGATGACTTGACTTGACTTGAACAGACCAGACTTGGCTTGGCTTGAAACAGGCTTGAAACAGACTTGAAACAGGCTTGAAACAGGCTTGAAACAGGCTTGAAACAGACTTGAAACAGGCTTGAAACAGGCTTGAAACAGGCTTGAAACACAGACTCACCAAACAGCAGGATTACAACATCAATACACTACAAAAGACAATGGCAACATGAGGGCTACTTATAGCAAACAATGAAGGTCACATGACACAAACCAACCAATGAGCGAACAGACACACTGAACTAAGAAACCAATAGCAGGAATACATGAGGGCAAGGGAAGCAAGACACAAACAGCATGAATCAAATACAAAATAAAAGATAACAGCATGAACATGAAACAAAACCCAAACAACCCCACGTTACAGAATCGAACATACGTAAACTTTTGAACAGGTCATTTTTATAAATTCAACTACTATTTTATCTTGTGGACTATATGTAAACATCTTTTATGTGGAATATTTTATTCTGGTCAGTACTAAATAAAAAATAACATGCATTTTGTATGATCCCTCTTATTTTGGTCAGATAATTAACATTTTGCTGATTCTGCAGGAGTATGTAAACTTTTGACTTTAGCTGTAAGTGTAAACTGAATGTAATGTTTTAAAACACTTAACAGCATGTGGTTCTAGGCCAGAATAAACTGCAGTATAAACCAGACTTTTCTGGTTTCTCATACACACCCATACACTATAACACAAACATGTCTCTTGCTGTATTTCCCATCTCTTTTTTCTCTCTCCCACACAGAGCACAGGTCACCTCCCTATTAACCTAATGTTATCAGAAATACCTCGGTGGATTTGGTGATGACGGGGAAGGGAACAGTGCACAGCTCTGACGGAGAGAGAACCCTTGACTCCGTCGGGGCCAAACTAGATGTAATTTACACGCTGCGAGACTCGGGAGACACAACACTAGCTGTTACCTCCTATTCCTGCCCCGAAATGTGGGAAAGAGGAGCCAAATACTCCCCACACCTAAACCAGACATGTCCACACAGACATTCTCACAGATTACGAACCAAATGGGATGAGAAGAGAGAAAAGAATGGGACGAGCTGTGAAAGCATGAAAGTAGATGACGTTATCATCCCAAAGCTGCCTGTTCACATTATCACCAATCAGATTAATGTTAGCTAGGCCTCAAAAAGACTAGCACCTCTCACATCTCAGACAAGCTGTTGTTATTGCTGTAAAATTGCTTTCTGCTTGACTCATGACAATCTTCAGTATCTCACTAAAGTAGTTAGGCTCTTTGTAAACTTTTCCATTAATTCCTTGTTCACTTTCTTAATTCAAGATTCCTCATCTTACTGTGAAAGATGTGTAGGCCAGACGTTTCTCACTGTACACTGTCTCAAACCTACAACAAGCGTTTCTTGTCTCACACATACAAACTCACCTGATGAGGTTGCGTTCTCGCCTTCATGGATCAGAAACCACCAGACTCTATGCTCCACATCCGTTCTTAATTAGACCTGCTCTAGAAATGACCTCTGCTAGCGTTCAATTATTTATGGTGTTTGGGAAAAAGGTGCACACTCTCTCTAATCCTGCATTTGTCCATCTGGTAAACGAGAGCATAGAAGCTTCCCGGGGGTCAAGGATGGATTGCATGAGGCCACTGCTAGGAAACAGGCATTAGATCACTCAATATAAGACCTTTGAAGGCATCTACACTAGAATCTCCCCCGTGATGGATCGAACGGATCGGCTAGCATTATGTTCATGCATAAAGAGCAAATGTTTACGATGTTTCTACTGCTTGTCTGAAGGACAGGAACCTCTTGCATTATTAATTGCGCTATAATACGCACCTACGCACACTTCTCACCACGTCTTTAAGAACATAAGGCAATTTCTTGGAATATATGTGGGTTTCCACGAAAACTAATCCAGGATCAATAAGCAGATGGTCTGTGTTCTGACCTTGAGCTGTCTGTCTCATTGATCTTTGCCTTAGCCAGCTTTATCATTCACGCTTTCCAGCAACCAACAACCAACCAAACCAATAACATCTTAATGTTTGTCTACCAATAACAAAATATATTTATTAGTTATTCTAAACACCAATAAACCACTTTTGTGGTTTAGGCACTTATCAAATTGGCACATCATGAATATGGACCACTGTCATGTCCCAGTACTTATTTATTTATTATTATTATTATTATTATTTGTTTTACATCATGAATATGGACCACTGTCATGTCCCAATACTTTTTATTTATTATTATTATTATTATTATTATTGTTATTATTATTATTATTATTATTATTATTATTTTATTTATTTTTTTCATTTAGAGGTAATTTTTTAGACATTTATTTGCTACACTATTTTTTTTAAATACAATTTTCTCAATTTAAAAAGTAGCCAAAGTTATTATATAACATAGCATATTATATAGCATTATTGTATAGCAATTACATTATACTCTATTAACTGAAGTATTATATATATATATATATATATATATATATATATATATATGTATATATCACCTAAAGGTAAAAAAAAAATATATATATATATATATATATTAATTGGATTCTTTTCACAGTATGATTATAAGATAAATAATTTCATTTAATTTTCACAATTTTCTGATTCACAGAAATTAAAGTGTTCACTACATTTGTCAGATTAAAGCATTTAACCATTTTAACCAAGTTACTTAATTTATGGGAAATATGAATTTGTCAGTAATTACAAACCAGTCCCGATTTATTTTTTTAATGTTATTATATTTATATTCATTTACAATAAGTAAAATGACCCAAATAAGGCTGTACTGACAATAGAAATAAATAAATAAAACTGAACAGAAATAAAATATCCCCTATGTTCAGTTTACAGTTTTTGACTTTATACGTTGATTTGTTCTTTTTTACTTCTAAAAACTGTACAATTGACAGCATTTTACTGTAAAATGACATGAATGGTCTGGTTAGATCTTTTTTCCTGTATATATTACTGGAGTTTATGGTTAAACTATTAAAGGAGAGCTTTACTTCCAGAACAACAATTCACAAATAATTTACTCACCCCCTTGTCATCCAAGATGTTCATGTCTTTCTGTCTTCAGTCGTAAAGTAATTATGGTTTTTGAGGAAAGCATTTCAGGATTTTTCTCCATATAATGGACTTCATTGGTGCCCCGATTTTGAACTTCCAAAATGTAGTTTAAATGCAGCTTCAAAGGGCTCTAAATGATCCCAGCCAAGGAAGAAGGGTCTTATCTAGCAAAACGATCTGTCATTTTTTTCGGAAAATAATTTTTTTAATACTTTTTAAACACAAATGCTTGCGTAGCACAGGCTCTGGGATGCACATTCACGATGCTATGAATTAGTAATGGGTCGTTCTTGAATGATTCTTTCATTTTGCCTCAAAAACCATTACGACTGAAGACAGAAAGACATGAACATCTTGGATAACAAGGGGGTGAGTAAATTATCTGTAGATTGTTGTTCTGGAAGTGGACTTCTCCTTTAACCGTTTTTTTTTTTTTTTTTTTACAGCATTTTTACAGTGTTTCATTTAATTTTTTAATATTCTAATAATTTTGTCACACTTTATTTTAAAGTCCAATTCTTGCTATTAACAAAACATTAACTATGACTTTTGCCTCAATAAAGTACTAATTTGCTGCTTAATAGTAGTTAGTAAGGTAGTTGTTAAGTTGAGATATTGTGTAGGATTAGAAGACAAGAAGCCCAATAATTATAAAAATGTATCCTTTCACTGACATTTATTGAAGAAAACAAGTTCTTCAAGACCTTCAAGCCGTATTTTGTGTCCAATTCGTGGAATTGCTAAATTGCAAGCTCAAGATGATGGAACTTCTGAATCATGCATCAACATTTGCGCGAAAAACATTTAACGTCAGTTTGAGCAATCCAACGGCGTGATCCGTGGCCTTTGTTACCAAGGGCCTGGAGATTGGTGTGTGGGTGGAGATGAGGAACACGCCAGCTAATGATCATGCATGACTGTAATAAATAACAGCATTCAGCTGCATAGAGGGCTTCGGACGTCATCTCATCTGCTCGAGCTTTCACAGCCCAGCTGTTGGAGCCACACCGCTTCACGGAAACGGAAGTTCTTTATTAAAGCACATTGTGAAAGTGCTGCCTTGATGAGGCGAGAGCGCTTGAGAGATTGAGTCACGCTATCTCAGCATCACTGCTGGCTTTCATTCCTGAACCTGCTAGAGATGTCCTCAGTACGGAACATTCACAGATTTATTTTCAGAAGAGATGTATGGAATGCTGGAAGTGATGTCACTTACAAATAAAAGTACTAAAGAGTCCCAAAGCATTGCGTACTTTTAAAAAGAGTGCTTATTAAAATTATATGCTTAAGAAATACTTAATTGCAAAGTGAATGTAATATTTTAGACACTTAACTGCATGTTATTTGTAAATTAAATGAAAATGCATTAGTGTATATCAAATGCACTTAGCTGAACATTAGAGTCTTTATTTACCTACTTAAAGGCATAGTTCAAAAATTATAATTCTGTCATTAATAACTCCTGCTGTTCCAATCCCATAAGACTTTCATTCATCTTCAGAACACAAATTAAGATATTTTTGATAAATTCTGAGAGCCTTCTGACCCTGCATAAACAGCAACACATCTGAAATATTTAAGTCCCAGAAAGGTAGTAAGGACATTGCTTAAATAGTCCATGTGACATCAGTGGTTTAACCGTAATGTTATGAAACTATGAGAATACATTTTTACGCAAAGAAAACAAATATAATGACTTTCAACAATTTCTTCTCTTCCGTTTCAGACTTCGACGCGCGTTCACGAGAGTAGAGAAAAAGCTGAATTTATAAAAATGAACCGGTCTACCGAAGTTTACACCCTCTTCATTCTTAATACTATGCTCTTACCTAAATGATCCACAGCTGAGTTTTTTTGTTTAGTAATAGTTGTTATTGAGTCCCTTCTTTGTCCTGAACAGTTAAACTGCTTGCTGTTCTTCCAAAAAAAAATCCTTCAGGTCCCACAAATTCTTTGGTTTTCAGCATTTTTATGTATTTGCACACTTTCCAACAATGACTGTGTGATTTTGAGATCCATCTTTTCACACTGAGGACAAATGAGGGACTCATATGCAACTATTACAGAATGCTCACTGATGCTCCAAAAGGAAACACAATGCATTAAGAGCAAGGGGGTGAAAACTTTTTGAATTAGAAGAAGATCAGGGTAAATTTAACTTATTTTGTCTTTTGTAAAACATGTAACTATCATTTGTAGCCTCTGAAGAAAAGTACTAAATGAAAAAATATGATATTTAGGCAAAATGAGAAAAATCAAAAGTTTTCACCCCCTGGCTCTTAATGCATTGTGTTTCCTTCTAAAGCATCAGTGAGCGCTTAAACCTTCTGTAATAGTTGCATATGAGTACCTAATTTGTGGACAGTTTCTCTTGTGATCTATATGTGAAATATCTTATTCAGGTCTGTACTAAATAAACAGTAACATGCATTTTGTATGATCCCTCTTATTTTGGTAAAATAGAACATTTTTAATGATTCTGAAAGGGGGATGCAAACTTTTGAACTGTATTTTGTAGTAAGTCAGTTAGTTAGTTAATGCATACAGAAGTAATTTGCACAGTATACCACATACTGCAGATACTGTACAAGTACTATTATTTGTATTATTATTACTATTTCGACTGTCAAAAATAGCCCCTCTCTTTTCTGCTGCCTTCGTTTTGTACATTTCCTGTCTGCCACTCTCTGTTTCCTGTGTTCCTCTGCCAGTCATGGCTGTTTGTTTGAGTTTTGACTGACAGTGCTAATAGGGTTTCTCTGAATTCCACCACATGAGTCTGATGGTGTCGGCTGTGTGAATTCCTCGGCCGTGGTGATTGACTGCAGTGTTATCAATCTCTGCCTTGGCACTCTGAGAGTGTGTGTGCGGTTGTGTGTTTGGTGGAGAGCATGTGTTCAAACACTCTTTGACAGGTCCACTCCTACTCTGCTCCTTTCTCTTCGTCTTACACAAAGACTCAAAGATGTGCAGAGAAAACGACGTGTTACGTAATGGGGTGCCTTCTTTGAAAATGACGAAGAAAAAGGGAGCTGCAGGGGGCTTGAAACTCACAAAAAAAAGAAAAGAAATGCAAGCGGGAGGCATTAAGATAAATCTTCCAGGACTATTATGTAAAGGTAAATAATAAATGCTTTTTTGGCGTCGGATTGTGAGTGGATGGAGCCCCTGAAGGGGTGTAATGAAGTGTGTGTGAGTGAATGCCCATACGAGCTTTGAAGAGGAGTGTGTGTTTTTGTGTGGATGTTGCGTGAGAGATGAGGAACACACTGTTCTCAGGTTTACACTCCAGAGGGTAGAGCCACAGACACAGATGAGCCAGACGGCATGACAGTACCTCTCACACAGTTTCACCGGGGAAATGTGTCTTCATTTTCCTGCCTTTAAAGGAATACTTCACCCAGAAATACTCTCATCATTTATTCAGCCATTTATTCATGGCTTTCTTTTCTATCAAATACAAAATAAGATAGTCATAGTCGTGTTTAAAGGGATAGTTCACCCAAAAATTCTGTCATTAATTACTCATCCTCATGTTGTTCCAAACCCGTAAGAACTTCATTACTGCATTCATATATTCAGTATTTACTCACTCTGAAATTAAATCAATTTTGTATGTTCAATACAAGTTAGAATCAATGAACAGAAGATCTGTCATATTGATTATTACAGCATTAATTTCAACTTGTCACTCCTTTTCTTTACAAAAAAGAAAAAAAGACATTCTGTGTTGCAGTGAGGCACTTTGTTTATTAACATTATTTAATTATTAGAATGTTCAGATTGTTTCAATACAAGATGTAAACAATATGCGTAATAGTACTAACCCTTTCTGTGAAATTACTTTTTTTTTTTTTTTTTACAGTTCTGTTGGCATGACAAACCTAAAATGAACATAAAATGATGAGAGCAAGTTTACAGCTCAAATAATACACAGAATTTAAAAAAAAATAATGTAATTGCATTTCTAAAATTATAATCTTCACGTTTCTGTAAAAATGATCTAATCTTCTACTGTAATTGCCTTAAAGAGATGAGTCAGATATTTTGTTATTTGTGTTTTTATTTATTTATTTATTAAACTACCATATGGTTGTTTCAAATATATATATATATATATATATATATATATATATATATATATATATATATATATATATATTTTTTTTTTTTTTTTTTACTGTATTAGATTGGATTTGTGATATATTCTACACTACCAATCAAATGTTTTTGCACAAGATTTTATTTATTTTAATTATTTTATTTTATTTTATTATTTTTTTTTTGTAAGAATTCTCTTCTGTTCACCATACAGCAAAAGCAGTAATATTGTGAAATCTTTTAACTATTTAAAATAACTGCTTTATTTTTACATTTTTTTCAAAATGTAATTCATTACTCTGATAAAAGCTAAATTTTCAGCATCATTACTTCAGTTACTTTTTATTTCAGTTAGTCTTCAGTATCACATTATCATTCAGAAGTAATTCTAATATGCTAATTTGCTGTTAAAGAAACATTATTATTATTATTATTATTATTATTATTATTATTATCAATATTTAAAACAGTTGAGTACATTTTTTGTAACCTTATGCACTATAACATTCAAAAGCTTGGTGACAGTACAATTTTAATAAAAATTAATACTTTTATTTATCAAGGATGCTTTTAAAACAAAAATCGTATTAAAACAAGTATTTCTATTCCTCATATTTCCACAAAACTTTTAAGCAACACAACTGTTTTCAGCATTTGCCAATAAACTACTATCCAGTCATAACTAAAGGTAATTTACACATAGACGTCTTATACAGAAAGATGCGATAGCAAGACCGACTGAGTGTCACACTCCTGGACTGTTTAGTTGGTTTCTCCTGTCAATTCCCCCTACAGCCTTGTGTGTTTTGGTATTTCCCTTATTGTCTGCACCTGTGGTTGTAATCAGTCTGTGTATATATAGCGTGTGTTTTCCCCTCTTGCCTTGTTGGACGTTAATGTTACTACCCTGTGTTCCAGTGTCTCCTGTGTTCCCTGTTGGATTTATTAAATACCTTTCGTTTATTTACGTCGTTGTTCGTGTGCTTCGTCTAAGCGTGACACTGAGCAGTTCTGTGAGTCATGGAAAGGGTGAAAAATGGTCATTAAAAACTGAATTATAACTATTTATCGTGCAAAAAATAAATAAATAAATAAATAAAATCAGTGATTAAAATTCAGTGCGATAGTTTTTGTTGCGCTGTTGTAGGTCTTGTAGATGTACTGATTCATGAATATGCAGCAACATGAAATTAGTAAGTGCTGACAGTGCGTGTGTGCTGTATAGCAGGTGTGACCCGACAGCATGTTTCTCTGATGGATGAGAGCTCTGTCAAATCCCTAAAGACGAGACATGCGTCAGCTGCTCCTCTGTGCACCTCTCTCTCTCTCTGTCTCTCTCTGTCTCTCTCTTTCTTTCAATAAGATTCAGTTTTTCTGGGAAGAGGGAAGGTCTTGTCATTAAGTTCCTCTCATCACTAATATTTAGAGTGGACGTAAGTGCTCCAGGCACACTGTGGAAATGTCAGAGCTGTCTCTTTCCCTTTTTCGTTTGGTACTGCCCTGACATTCAGCTAAACCCCTTCACGTCAAGAATGAGGTTTTGGAGAGTGTTTTTTTTTTTTTTTTTAAATGTTGTTTTTGTTTTTTGAGGGGTTAGCATTACAGTAGGTGCTGTGCTGGCTGAGTACATTTCTAAGTTACAATATTTTCAATATTTAATAATTGTAACAATAATGTATTCTATATTCAATAATAATTTTGATGGCGATCTTTGTGTGCCTTTTTAATCACATTTTCTGTACCATATTTATGGATTTTGAACTTGTTGGCAAGTTGGTTAGAATGGTGGATAGTGATCATTATTTTAAGCCATTTGTCTTTATTTCTAACAAGATTGAATATTATGTAAAGTCTGAAAAATATAAAGGTTTAGTGATCACTGCACTAACATATAGTTTTAGATAACTCAAGCTTTGCTTCAGTGTTTTTTCTCAACCTGGTTACCGTCTGGCTCTCCGTCGTCTCTCGCCACGGCAACTGCGTTTTGTTTGTGTTCTCAAGCCCTCTGAGGAATCAGCCACTTGAAGCGCTGTGTGTTTTGTAACGCTCCGAGTGCGGTGAGACTTCCCTGCAGCATGCAAAATACAGTCTCGCCTCACCGATCCGGGCAACGCCGACTTCCGTCACCTCCTCTCGGCTTTCCCCCCCAGACTTGCACCACATCCCTCGTCTGACTCAGAGCTAGTGAGCCAAAATAACCACGTGCCTGCATCTTTTTCCACTGCTATGGGACGACCATTAATGCCTCTGCTAATCGGATTAACACGAACGGTCCCGAAAGGGGGGTCGTGGCACATCTGCAACATGCTGATAATTACGCAGCCTCAGATGTTTGTTCTTCTTTGTCTTTCATGTTTTGGATGGGGCTCTGGTGCAACACACACGCATACACACACTCACACACAGACACACACAGAGGTCGGGTTACATTAATTCTCATTGATCTTTGACTGTTGTTCAACCGGTCATCAATGAATGTCCATTATACAGAAGGTTAAGCTTAGATATGAGTGGGATGATGGATAACATACTACTATGTATGTATACTTGTTTGTGCAGTGCAGCGCTTGGATTTTACTACTATTTGCAAGTATGTGCTATATACCACCAGAATGCATTTCTGTAATGCATTACCCAGGCTAATTGGAAATACGTGCCTCTACCTACATTTCTGCACTCAAAAACAAAACAAAACTATATGTACGAATCACTACAGGTTTCACTTGAAATGAACACTAGAGGCAGCAAAACCCATGACAATTTTTATTTCTTTACAATTTACAGGGCCAGAGTTTTGAATAAGAAAGCCTAATTTGCACAGTATTATGTTTTGACTTCAAAACAATTTTAACATGCAGCAAGATTTGAAAACCACATTAATCTTTTAGCGACACTCGCCAAGATTAGAATTCTGAACCGTTGCAATACATACCATAAACAAAGTAAGTAAATTGCATACAAGAATGCAATTTGCTTCACTTGACCTTCAGTTTCCTGCGTGACAAATAAAATCAGAAGTCCCTGCTAACAAAAATATGTTCTAAGAACATTATGCTAATGTTTCTATTAAGTTATGAAAATGTTCTCTGAACATTCTAAATATCCAGTTTTTAAATATTTTAGAAACTTTATTTAAAGGAGAAGTCCACTTCCAGAGCAACAATTTAAAAATAATTTACTCACCCCCTTGTCATCCAAGATGTTCATGTCTTTCTTTGTTCAGTTGTAAAGAAATTATGTTTTTTGAGGAAAACATTTCAGCATTTTTCTCCATGGACTGATATGGTGCCCCGAGTTTGAACTTCTAAAATGCAGTTTAAATGTGGCTTCAAACGATTCCAAATGTGGTTGTAAACGATCCCAGCTGAGAAAGAAGGGTCTTATCTAGCGAAACAAGGTTATTTTCATAAAAAATAGTACAATTTATATACTTTTTAATATCAAACGTTTGTCTTGTCTTACTCTGCCTGGACTGTTTTTGTTCCGGTTCATGACAGTTAGGGTATGTCGAAAAACTCCTATCTCATGTTCTCCCTCAACTTCAAAATCATCCTATATATGTCCTATATCTATTTTACCGTTTTTGTTAAGGGTGTCTGATCTTCTTTGCATGTTTACTTTGCAAAGACTGTGCCGGAACTGAGTTGGAATACACAGAGTTCAGGCAGAGCAAGACAAGACGAGTGTTTGAGATTAAAAAGTATTTAAATTGTATTTTTTAATGAAATTAAACGATTGTTTTGCTAGATAAGACCCTTTTTCCTCGTCTGGGATCGTTTGAAGCCGCATTTAAACTGCCTTTTAAAAGTTCAAAATCGGGGCACCATATCAGTCCATTGCATGGAGAAAAATGCTGATTTTTTTTTTCTTTAAAAAACATAATTTCTTTACGACTAAAGAAAGAAAGACATGAACATCTTCGATGACAAGGGGGTGAGTACATTATATGTGAATGTTTGTTTTGGAAGTGGACTTCTCCTTTAAAACAAAAAACACTCACAATTTTACAAACATTATGGGAACATTACTTTTAAATGTTCTCTAAACATTCTGAAACAAGTAGTAACTTAAAAAAAACAACAAAAAGTCAACTAAAACAATATTTTTGTGCTAATATTTTGTAAACATAATTTCCTTAGCTTTTTGCTCAAAAAACATACCTATATTCAAGTGTTGATAAAAAAGAATGCTTGAAGCTAGAATAAACAGATTTTTTTGTTTAAAAGTAGAGTACTTTATTTTGATGTATTGCATGTTAAGGTATTCATACAACAAAACTTTCTGGGGGCCATGAAATTTTAGTGAAAATGATCAAAAATGCTGGCAGTGACTGGCAACTTTTTTTGAAAAAACACTGGCAGGGAAGTAGTTAATTGTTTTTTTTTTGTTTTTTCTACACACAACTTGATTAAAAGGCAAAATAATTGTTGCTAACTTCTCTGCGTCCCAATATTCTAAACGTATAGATATAGATAAATATTCTTCATAGTCACACACAGTAGTTTTAAGTCGCAAATGCATTTTTATGTCATGTTTGTTTTTAACACTAACGGTTGGGTTTAGGGTAGGGTTTAGTGTAGGTGATATGTTATTTTCAAACGTGATAAAGCGTTATCCTTCTAGCAACAGACATTGTACATTTCATTTCCAAACTTACAATAACCAGCATAATAAACATTGTGAGATTTGCATTTTTCTGTTAAAAATAAAACTAAACATGATTTATGTGCCAATTAATGGGCATTGCATTTTGAAAGTGCCACGCAAATGTGCAAGAAGCGGTGTAATATCATTTTGTATTTTTTTCAATGAGCCTTGGTTGTGCAAGCGGTAACGAGAGAGGTCGGTATATTCATAAATTTATAGAAATGACCAACTAACATGTAGCGCCGTTACGCTTCAGGCATCCCGTCCCAAACTCACGGACCTTTCCCGATCCCATCCCCTCTCTCCCAATTCATTTCCTGTCACACAGTAAAAATGCCAAAAATAAACGTTAAAAAAAAAAAGAAAAAGAAATGACCAGCTAACATGACATTATACTGTAGGTCACATGTGACCCTGGACCACAAAAACAGTCGCACTGCCCACAAGGCTATCGGCGCCGACATGTTAGTTGGTCATTTCTATAAATATTAATTTAAGAATATACCGACCTCTTCGTAGCACAGGTATATTTAAGTAGCACAGGTATATTTGTAACAGTTGTCAAAAATATATTGTATGGCTCAAAATTCTAGATTTTTTTTTCTATGCCAAAAATAAAGTTCATTTTCCATGAAGATATTTTGTGAATTTCCTACTGTAAATGTATCAAAACTTACTTTTTAATTAGTAATTTGCAATGCTAAGAACTTCATCTGGACAACTTTAAAGGTAATTTTCTCAGTATTTTAATATTTTTGCACCCTCAGATTCCAGATTCCAGGATGAGAAATATTGTCTCATCCTAACAAAGCCACCATGGAAAATTTACAGTAGTATATGCTGTTTGTATTCATACTACACTCATGCATAATTTATTAAATGTATTATATTGCCGATCAAAAAGTTCATTAAATGCTGTACATGCTTTGACAAAATGCTAATTTTACACTGATGGACTGTTATGTGACAACATTGTAGCATACTATTGTTTAAAACATGTATTGCTGCAGACTGTGTACTGTTTCACATACAATTTGAAAGTATGCAATATAATGTATCTAGTACGCAATATGCACTATGCAAGAATTCAATTCGGATTATTTGAATAAAAAGCAGTTTCTTAAAAACACACCGCTTATGTTCAATATGCTTTTAGTAAACAAATACAGACTTCCCCAATGTGTTGCTAGTGTGTACTCCTGTCGTACAGATTTAATGTGCTTTTTTATCGGTCTGGCAGATACAAACTTCACTGCTGAAGGGGGCGATAGAGTTCCCTTTCAAATTTCTGTGTCACTACATTGAATGTGTTATTCAGGTTGTTATACTCATTGACAGTTTAACTAACTTTCACTTGCTCAGCAAGATTCTCTTCAAACTGCTGCTTCACATTAGCTGACCTGAAAAAGGAAACTGAATGTAGATGACAGTTTATGCTAATGCCTGCCCTAGCTTACCTTTACACCAACACTGAGATGCAGTGCATACTTGCGATGCGTTATGAATTGCATTTTGACACATTACGGGTCTTTGAAACACTGCAGTTCTAGTCGCTCCTGTAGTACATTATAGATATTGCTGACAGGGTACAGGTTTTATATCTTTCAACAGTGATGTCACTTTAGTTGAGATGAATATTATGCTGACAATAAAGTCATTCTTGAGAGAAGTGCTGTTTACTCTGCATCGGATATGTATGAGGAGGTGTAAAGTGTTAGTTTTGCATGGTTTGTCAGTGACTGGTTAAAACTGTTGAGATTTCTGCTGGAGGCGTTTGGTACTCCCAGTTCTAATTAAGAGCTGGCCGACTGGATGCTCCCCTGACAAGCCCAACACACACACAGTTTTGCCAATGGATCTTAGACAGCTATTACACACACACACACACACACACACACATTACATCTTAAACACATTCCTGCCCCACTGGATGTTAAACTTTAATTTAAAGGGGTCATTAGATTTATCTCAGTTTAGCTTTTCACACCAATTCTCCACCCTCTCACTGACCCTTACAATTGTGCAGTCGTTTTTGCCACTGTGCCTTTAAGAAACATCTTTTTTTATATGTTGGGGTCCTGAACCATTGCAGTCCTACTGCAAGTAATGACCATCTATCACAGGTAATATACACATAAACAGTGTTGGGGAAAGTTACTTTGAAAGAGCAGGTCAAATGGGTTTTCAAAAAATATATTTTTTTGCAGTTTGTAACATAGCTATTCTTAAATGTAAACAGTCTGAATCGCCTTAACGATTCGCCATATTTTCGAATCTTCTGCCTGTTACCTACCTATCTACATCACTATCCTGATAGCACACGTACATGTACCCTGATGGCACACGTACATCTCGAAGACGTCTATTTGACGTCTGCATTTACATCTGCAACACATAGTTTGCTCATCTGCAATACGTCTATTGGACGTGTCCTATCAGATGTCAAACAGACGTCTATTAGATGTCTTTAAGATGTTTATGATTTAGAGTGTATGTAAAACTGACATCTTACAGACGTCTGCCAGACGTTTGAACACAGCAGATGCTTTCCAGATTAAGAGATCTTTAACAGACATATTAGGGTAACATATTAGCATAATCCCCGCCTGTGAAATACAAACAGTCTGACTTGCCCACAAACACTTCTGCTAGTTAGTGTGTTTACATCATGTCAAGGAAACACTGTGTTATGCACTGTGAAAGTGAGTTTGTTTTGTTTTCATTGCCGAAAGAGGATGATGTGAAGAATCAGTCGTTAAAATAATTTTTCCCATGATACCAGTAATGCAATTCAAAACTTTTGTTGTGCTCATTTTATCGAGGAATGCTTCTCTACTCCTGGAGAGTTTAGCGCCAGATTCGCTAAATGCAATGCTTGTCCATGAAAGATAAATCTGTACCTTCTTTATTTGGACCAACAAGCATCTCTGAACCACAATCTCTAAGTACATTTTCAATTGAGTGCTCAAAATATCAAGTTTTTGTGCTAATATCTAGTGCAGCTTTAAGTTTCCAGATAAACCAAGCTATTACTATCTTACTGAAATAGTTCTGATAATTCGCTGTGAATCCACTATTTTCTAAGAATGTGTCGATTAATGTAGACTGTCGTTGTTCTGATTACTTTGTTTAAGAATAAAAAATGTAGTGTACCACACAGACTTTACAATCATTGTGAAATTTCACTGCAGTTGCAGTTATAGGGTTAATGCGGGGAGTAAAAGACTGGTGCATCTGTTCTGCGCCCTAATTAGACGTTAAGACAAAAGGTTTTGTCGTTCTTCAGACATTACAGTAGACATATATTTTGGTTTACAAATTATATTGTTTCATCAGTTAGTCTCGTTAGCACCCGGCTAACGCATCCACCATTATTGTTTTGTGAAGTGTGTACAGTTTAGCGGCTAAATTTTAGCTTGGGGCACAATTTGCTTGCATTGTATACAAAGAGACCAATCACAACAGACTTGGCCAGCCGACCAACCAGAGCAGAGTAGGCTTGTGGAAGGGAGGGGTTTACAGACAGAACTGCTTCAAGCAAACCATTTCGAAATCATTGTAAAATGACCAGTGTAATAAATAAACAGCATTACTTTTTTCAGTATGGATCAAACAAATTACTTTTTTCCACGTTACAACGGCATTACCGTTACTGACAATAGAATGTGGCGTTACTATAATTGTCGCATTGCCTTCTTCTTCTGAGGTAAATTCTGGCTTATTCCTCCCAGTGTGTCTTCTTCCTGAAACAAAAAGTAGCCAAGATTAACTTGATGAATGTTCACGTTTGTTTAACGGAGGTGTAATGGGCTTTTACCTACATGTCCGTGCATGTCAAGTGGATGTTTATAGTTACTTTCCCTGGTAATTTTATAATTATGTAACTCAGTTACTATTTGTGAGAAGTAACTAGTTACTATAACTAATTACTTTTTTAAAGTAATGTGCCCAATACTGAAAATAACAAATATTACCAATATTATCAAAATATATATTCTGAGAAAATTAAAATGTTTTCTGACCTAAGATGCATTTAAACCTGTTGTACTTTTTATGGAAAGTATGTGTTATGTTACTTTTGTGTTAGCTTTTCTCAGCTGGGCTGGGCTTACTTGTTTGTTTTTAATATAAAATGTTATATTTTGGGCAAATGTAAAAGCTCTTTAATGCCAAAAGTGAAATGAATAAGCCTCAGGCTGAAGGAAAGGTAAATTCACATCTGTACAGTAGCGGGTACATCTCAAACAAACCTTTCGGCTGGCTGTGCTGGCATTCTGGATTTCATAAAAAATAGTTTGACACTCTTCAGCAAAAAAAAAAAAAAATCTAAATTCATTTTCCTCATTAGTATGGTTGAATTAGATCAAAGTTTCAGCAGCAAAGACATTAGTTAATAAAATGGTAATAATACTTAAAGAATATTTGTGTTATTTAACATTTTAAGGGTAGGTGATTTCGGAAAGCCTAGCAATAACAAGCTAACTTTGCCATCCTCCCTGCATTACTTTACTAGTTACTTGAAAAAAGCAATCTAATTATGTAACTCCTGTAGCTTAACTGGTCAGGCTTGACTGGTTAGCATTAGCAGTTAGCAGTTATGTTTCCTAAAAACATTATAAGGGTCAATATATCACCATAGAGTGCCTTTCAACCCTCACAATACTCAAAAATGTTGGTCTTGATTTCCCATTCGCTTTATGTCATGGCATAAATAGTACACTCAAGTACTATAGAAACATACTAGCTGAGCTCCCACACATTTTTTTAGATAATTATGGACCATTATTCAAAGCATAAACCATAAGATATGTCCACCCTGTCATAGACATATGTTTTCATTGTAAAATTAAGATGCAAATAATATTTCTTCAAAGGTATAATGTCCCTTTCCTAAACAGTGTTATTTGTTCGCTTTCAAATTATAAATGCATAAAAGATTTTATGTAAACCATGTTTTTTTAAAGAAACTCATACAATTTGCACCCATATTTTTTCGGGGAACACTGTGATATTTGGATGCAGTTTTTTGTTTGCATGTTATCGCCCCCACACCTAGATATTGAACACACTGGATTATATAGATATGATTGAATTATTGTTGAAAATATTATTTTAAAATATCAAGATGACAGGGTGGACCAGCACAGGATGGGGTGGACACATAAAGCAGAACACACAAAGCATGACAAAATATAACAATGAAACATTTATTCAGCTTTGAAAAAAATAATATAATAATAATAAATAATAGAATTGCAACAAAGACGACGAAGACTTACAAAGAAGACGACGCTGAAAAATATTCATTAACGAACATTTTTTCTGTGACGAAGACGAGACGTTGACGAGCTAAAACTAATATCCGATGCTAAAAAGTATGACGAAATTTATGCAGTGTCTTCGTTAACAAGACGAGAAGGTTATTTGAGGACTACCGGAACTTCAAAAAATATTCTATAGGCTAACTGTCCTCTTTCAAAAAGTGCATCTGTCATTAAATTGCAGTCAGATAAAGGGAATTTGCATGTCTACTATGGCAGCCGCAATGGAAAGATACCAAAATGCTATGTCCACCCTGTTGTTGTTCCAAAATGTCCACCCTGTCGGCCACTTAGACCTGATAGGGTGGACATTTTGAGCTTTAATTAGCATATTAGCTTACAACAAACTGTGACTAGCTAAATAGTTAGTCTGGTTGTTGAAGAGAATTTGGTATATTTAAACGTACATATCTAGAAAATACTGTATTCTAATCACTTCCGGCATATTTTATGCCGACAGGGTGGACATGTTAAGCAAGTAAGCAAACTTATACAAAGAAAATTTGTTAATTTAAAAGTCACCAATATACTTACCTCAGCCATTGAATTTCCTGCCACTGAAGAGACAAAAAATGTGTTGTCCAGATGTTACTAAAGGGGGTGGCCTTTCCTTAAAGAGGTGGATTTCCCAATACGACAGGGTGGACAATCATTCAAGGGACATGGACAAACTCTTCTGTTTTATTAAATAAAAATATTGTTTTTATTACCAAATGGTCAATATACACTTAAATTGAGTAATCTCTTATTTAAAAATTTAAAAATTTTATGATTTGACTATATTCTGCTCTCATTCAAATTTAATAAGCAGTGCATGGGACATAGCAAAACAACACACATCCTCCTACACAAAACTTAAAAAAAATCTAGAAAAGTTGTTATGAATATAAAAATGAAGTCATTGTTTATGTAAAGTTATCATGGCAAATGAGTTACTTTGGTGTACAGGACACCAAAAGGCACCAAGCAGTGATATTGACCCATAAGCCCAAACAGATTGTTGACAATTTGGTGCTAATAGTTTATACGATCTGTGTAGGCTTACAATGCTTTTGGGAAGCAGCTGGGTACAGTATGTTATACCTCTTTAATTGCTTTATAAAATAGTACTGACAGTGAATAAGGTGCTGCTGTTCTGATGGGAGGAACAAAGCTTTCTGAAACAGTGAACCATACTTTGAATCAGTTCCACCTTTACTTCACAAAATGAACCATACTTTGAATCAGTTCCACCTTTACTTCACAAAATGAACCATACTTTGAATCAGTTCAACCATTTACTTCACAAAATGATTCACTCCACTCGAATCACAGAGGACATCTGCTGGTGACACAAGTAAATGCAATGGAAAGACAAAGCAGCAACAATCACACAATGCTTTGAAAATTACTTCCATACATTATATATATATATATATATATCCTGTTTTAGTTCTAAAATATGTCGCATTGCACAACATTGAGTTGTGTTCCCAACACCACACAGCTTTTCATGTTGACTTTAAATAGCAGAATAAATATTTGAGGTGTGTAACTTCACTATTCAATCATGTCAGCCTTTAAGATTTGCGTGGTAGCTGTATAAGTATGTTAGAGAGCTGTGGGGGGGGTCTGCAGGAGCCCCCCTACGGATGTGCCTCAGTGTCTGTCATTAGTTTTTCTCAACTTAATTATGACAGAAGAGTCCGTGCTGGAGCAATTCATCCGCTCTGAATCATTTTTCCATAATCAATCCAATAATAGAGCTTCCTGAGAAGTGAGCAGACTGTTGTTATTAGATTACACACAGAGTGTCGCATCGCTGTTTGCACATAGAGAGATTGAGCGGAGGCCAGCACGCGGGGGACTGAGGGGGGCGGCACAGCTGTGAGATTCTGCTTCAATTAAAGTTCACCTTTAGTGTCTCTCTCTCACTTTCTCTCTGCAATGGATGCAACGGAATTGCAGTGATGTGCGGGAATTCTCTGTTAGATTCTTTGGCATCTGACAGGTTTGTTTGGAGAACTATGGCAGATAAGGATGATGGATGGGTAGATCAACGAAAGCGCACATCGCAGACACATCATAGAGATTATTTGCATTTTGTAATAGGTTTAAGGCTTGATGTAAATTTGGATAGAGTGATGAGCGAAGAAATGAAAAGTGAACTTATGATTTATGCACCTTCAAAAAAAAAAAAATAAAATAAAAAGACACACACACAAGCAGCTGACAGGGTGTAAGTTTCTTGTTAGTCCATTAGTTTCTTGTACAAATTAAACAAAAATGTTTAAGTGTGTATTTATTTATTTATTGTAAATTAAGATGTGTAAATCTGACGTTATTTTAGTACAATTCAAAGTAAATGAATAAAATAATTTCATTTAAAAAATGGCAATGAAAATTGACCGGTTGATGAAGCATAACAGAACGGAACACAATATGTTGCTCATGACGCAAGATGCTGAAAAACAGTGAGATGCTCTACAATGGACAAATATTCGCCTTTTATCTGCTATAATAATTCTGCAGAGATTATTATATACAGGGCATTTATTATATACATATTATATACAGAGTATTTCTATGAAAGCCCATTTCCAGCATTGAATAAAAAAGGTAATTGTGACTTTTTATCTCACAATTCTCACTATTTTCTCGCAGTTGTGAGATAAAAACTCGCAATTCTGAGAACGTATCAGTAAATCAGTATTGCAACATATAAACATGCAATTGCAAGGAAAAAGTCACAACTGCAAGATACAAACTCGCATTTGCAAGCAAAAAAGTCAGAATTGTGAGTTTTTATCTTGCAGTTCTGACTTTATACGCCACAATTGTGAGTTTATATCACGCAATTCTGACTTTAGAACTTGCGACTGCAAGTTTATCACACAGTTCTGAGAAAAGTCAGAATTGTGAGATTTAAATTTTAGAATCCGCAGTTGTAATTTTACATTACACAATTCTGACAATATAAGTCACAATTGCGAGTTTATATCACGCAATTCTGATTTTATAACTTGCAATTGCGAGCTTATATCATGCAATATCTGAATTGTGAAAAAGTTGCCATTCCTTGTACAAATTAAACAAAGATGTTTAATTTATTTATTTGTAAATTAAGATGTGTAAATCTGACGTTATTTTAGTATAATTAAAAATAAATGAATAAAATAATTTCATAAAAAAATGGCAATGACAGGTTGATGAAGCATAACAGAATTATTATCTGCCATAATAATTTTGCAGACATTATTATATACAGGGGAATTATGATGTACATATATACAGAGCATTTCTATGGAAGCCCATTTCCAACACTGAATAAAATTGTTTTAAAAAGGTAATTGCAACTATTTATCTCACGATTCTGACTTTTTTCTCGCAATTGTAAGATATAAACTTGCAATTCTGAGAACATATCAGTCACTCAGGATTGCAACATATAAACTCGAAATTGCAAGAAACAAATTACAACTGCAAGATAAAAAACAGAACTTGCAATCGTGAGTTTATATCACACAATTCTGACTTTATAACTCGCAGTTGCAAGTTTATATGATGCAATTCTGACTGTATAATTTATAATTGCGAGTTTATATAGCAGTTTTGAGAAAAAGGTCAGAATTGTGAGTTTATCTCAGTTCTAAGAAAGAAAGTCAGAATTGTGTGTTTGTATAAAAAAAAATCAGAATTGTGAGATATAAGTGACTTTTTATTATTCTTATTCTTCTTGTTATTATTATTATTAAGTGATGGAAATGGGCTTTCTTACATTTCTCAGCAAATGTTATTATACAGTATATAGTGATTTCATTAATCAACATATGTAATTTCTCATTTCTTCTATCCCAGCTTATGGAATTGTGATTGTTTAGTTGTGGTGTTCTTTTATGGTTATATGTTGTAGACTGTACATTATCCCTTACTTTTTCTAGTTATATACACACACACACACACACACACACACATATACATATATATATATATATATACACGCTACTTTTTTATCCTGTGACTATCAGTCAAAGACAAAACAGCAGGGGTCTCATATCAAACATCCTCTTATCTAAATACATAGATATCCAGATATTAAAATAAATGCGTATTCCATTTAAGCGCTTGCTTATTATCTTCCAGGTGGTGATTCTATACTTCCAGCCGAGTGTTTTCCGCTGTATCCTGTTGAGATGGGTTCGTCTGCTCGGATTTGCCACAGTCTATGGAACGGTCACCCTCAAACTCTACAGGTACGATATTTACTACATTATAAAAGATGAGCCACACTTCCAGAAACCTGTAGAACTTGTAGTGTTGTTGTTGTTATTTTTGTCACAGTCTTAGTAATAATGAATTATTTTGATCGATAAAAATCTTAATCCTAGGAATGGCTGGAATAAGATATCGAGAATGACTTGCGTGAGCTGAGAATGACACACTGCAGTCCGTGATAGTTTTGTGATTGATGCCTCTCAAAAATAGATATGCTGCTGCAGACAAACAAACAAACACACAGATACACACACAAACAAACAAACGTACACGTGCACCTATACACACAATAACACACCCACACATGCTGGATGACTCACAGATCACAATGTTATTAAATGTCACAACTTGCACTTTCCTAATATGGGCGATGAGGTGGAACCTGCTGAGATCTTTGCCATTTCAGAATCAGCCTGAAAAAAACAATAAGGCTGGATGGGTGTCAGGTAGCAGATTGGATAGTGGGCGAGAGAGCCAAAGGCTGGGCTACAGAGACCGAACAGTCAGCTAGATTACATCTGTTCCTCAAGGGCTTTAACCACTACTAAGCCAAAATAAAAATTACTGGCAGCAACTAAAATTTTGGACACAGTATTTTGTAACAATATTGTTCATTTTAAATTATGAACATTTCTTAGTATTAAAATTGAATATGCTTAGTATTGTATTGAATATGCTTGTTCTTGATTGCAATTTTGTCATTCAATATTACATTTAAAGGTAACAAATTTTAAACATACTAAATTTTCATTTCATTTCTTGTGTGTAATTGCAAATATATTTAAGATATTTAGGAGATATTAAATATTTAAAGAAGTCCACTTACACAACAAAAATGTACAGGTAATGTACTTAGCCCCTTGTCATCCAAGATGTTTATGTCTTTCTTTCTTCAGTCATAAAATTATGTTTTTTGAGGAAAACTTTTCAGCATTTTTCTCCATATATATGGTACTTATATGAGTTTGAACTTCCAAAATGCAATTTAAATGTGACTTAAACGATCCCAAATGCAGTTGTAAACGATTCCAACTGAGGAAGAAGGGTCTTATCTAGCGAAACGATCGGTTATTTTCATTTAAAAAATAAATACTTTTTAATCTCAGATGCTCGTCTTGTCTTGCTCTGCCTGAACTCTGTGTATTCTGACTCAAGACAGTTAGGGTATGTCAAAAAAAAACTCCAATCGTGTTTTCTCCCTCAACTTCAAAAATCATTTCAGAATCATCCTACATCACTGCAGAAGTACCGACCCAGTCTTTGCAAAGTGAACATGCGAAGAAGATCAAACACCCTTAACAAAAAAGGTAAAACAGCGATATAGGACTATTTTGAATTTGAAGGGAGAACATGAGATGGGAGTTTTTCGACATACCCTAACTGTCATGAACCGGAAAAAAACAGAGTCCAGGCAGAGTAAGACAAGATATAAATTGTATTATTTTTGTACGTTTCGCTAGATAAGACCCTTCTTCTTTGGCCGGGATCATTTACAACAGCATTCGGGATCGTTTGAAGCCGGGGCACCATATCACTCCTCCATATCATATATGGAGAAAAATCCTGAAATGTTTTACTCAAAAAAACATAATTTCTTTACGACTGAAGAAAGAAAGACATGAACATCTTGGATGACAAGGGGGTGAGTACATTATCTGTAAATCTTTGTTCTGGAAGTGAACTTCTCCTTTAAACGGGTTAAAATTACTCTTAACTGCTTTCAGTATAAATTAAATCTATAATACATGTATATTTCATTGTATTAACACGCAGTATACAAAAACATTACATTTGGTTTCCACTTAAATATACTGAATTTAATCACACTTAATTTTTTTTTATAAGGGTACTTGAGGCACTTAGAAGAATTTAGATTTTAGTCTCCAAATATTATACTTTAACTTTGTTATCCCTATTATGTTTCATAAAATGTTCAGATTCAGACTATTCAGACTATTATTCATTAAAGACTTTAGATGCTAAAAAGAAGGTCAGCATGTCTAGAGAGGGCCTCTAATGCACTTTTCTTACTTTTATTCAGACTTTATTTCCTCTGTGACCTTGCTGCATTAGGCTCTCTTGATTTAGCTGCTGTGAAACCCTTTTAAGCACAGTTAAAGTTTGTATTATCCCTAATTTCCAATTAAAGTAAGCATCCTATAAAGTGTCAGAGCTGTATGTTCCACGGCTAGTTCATCAGGGGTAAAGTACGTTTTAAAAAAGATTCACTACATCGTTAAGCTACATGCCAAAATGCCTGCTTAAAATCGTTGAGGGAAAACAAATAACAGGAGGTACTTGGGCCAAAATGGCCACAGTGTTTACATTTTATTGAATGGTTTGGACAACAAAAGCAGAAAATGAACAGTGGATAGCCTGTTTATTGGGTTCTGAGGATCTGGCCTCCAGAAGAATAGGATGAAGGAGAATATAGGCTTGGTGGTATGATGTATGCTGGGAATGTCAAAAAGACTTAATGGCATTCGTAATTAAGGCAGCAGAAATGAATGACTTCCCTTCAGATCTAGACAGAAATGGGAATATACTTCACTTGGGTGAAAATTAACACGTTGCTCAGATAATTTTTTTTTACTAGACGCTCATTAAAGGGGTGTAGATGACACTTTATCAATGTGACATAAAGACAAACGATGATAATGAGAAGACTCTGCGCGCTAAGGCCATTTATAAGCTTGTTTGACGAGCCAGACTTTGAAATCAAAAATTGGTCCACATCCAAAGAGAAGAATGTATGTATTATTATGTCTAATGTAATCAATATTGACCTTTACTTTCTTAATGCACATTCATGTGCAATTCTTCAGTCATAATAAAACTTCTTTAACAAAATATTAGGTGGCCTTAACAACTTTATATTAGGTGGCCTTAACTACTTACATTTCAATTAATAATTTGATACAATGTACTTATTGTGTACATACATTGTATTTTTATTTTAAAGGGGTCATTGGATTCAAAGTTCACTTTTACATGTTGTTTGAACATAAATGTGTTTTGGCAGTGTGTGTACACAACCACCCTATAATGCTAAATACAGTGGTTTTTATTTAATCTGTAAAAATAATTTCCCCTTTTTTAAATCAAGTCATTCTCAGCATCTTGTCTGTGTGACATCACACCGAAGAGGCCGCATCGAGAAATTTTAACCAAAGCATGTTATGGACTTTTCATTAAGACCCTAAAGAATCATATCAACTTGTGGAAAATGAGCATCCAGTGACCCCTTTAAAAATACCTGTGTGTAATTACATCTGTAATTAATTTCTGTAATTTCATTTATAATTACACTACTGACCCATCCCTTACACCTTAATCCTCCCTTAAACCTACCCATATCACCAAACCTGTCCCTAACCTTACTCATATTCCACCTCAATAGCAGCAAAAGTGTTTTGCAATACAATATGAACACAAGTGCACTGTACTTATTTTTTGATGTAAGTCCATAGTAGTTAAGGCCACCTAATATGACGGCCTTGTCTCATTGTTTATATGTAGGTATTTAAACGTAACATTTAGATGCACAAAACATACATTTTTGTACATTTTTATTGATGCTAACACGTACAATTTAGACATATTTTAACGTTTAAAACGTACAAATCGCTACGTATTTTTAGCTAAAAAACCTAAAATATTTGCATATCTTTTATATCACTAAAGTATTCGTATCAATGCCTTTTTATCACTTTATCAATGAGCAATTTAGATTTTTAGACACCTTAAAGGAGAAATCCACTTCCAGAACAACAATTTATAAATACTTTACTCACCCCCTTGTCATCCAAGATGTTCATGTCTTTCTGTCTTCAGTCGTAAAGAAATTATGGTTTTTGAGGAAAGCATTTCAGGATTTTTCTTCATATAACAGACTTCAATTGTGCCCCCAATTTTGACTTCCAAAATGTAGTTTAAATGCAGCTTCAAAGGGCTCTAAACAATCCCAGCCGAGGAAGAAGGGTCTTATCTAGCGAAACGATAAGTCATTTTTTTCAAAAAATTAAAATTTGTACAAGGAATAAATACTTGAACTATATTTGATTTAGTTACCAGATAAACAAAGGAAAAAACAGTGTGACACATAACGTAGCCTATATATGAGTTTCAGTTCATTTTGTGACAGCAGGAAACTCAAATGGCAGAAAGCGACATCCTATTTGTTTTCTTTATTTTGCAAAAGACCTTTTATAGTGATGCATTATTAACAAGACAGTAAATGACAGTGTTTTCAGTTGATTTTGCTGGTATAAGGAAACAGTTGAAGTAATCGCACCAACGCGTGCACACACAAACCATATCAGTTCCAGCATTGCTGACTTGAAAGCGCAGTTGGTACTTTATCAAAATAAAATAAAGTGAACCAAACATTAGCGTCCCCGCCTCATTGTGTTACTGTTGTAACGTGACTGAAGTACAAAGTCTCTAATTTACATAATTAATAATAGTTTAGCATTTAGATACATCGCAAATACGGAAATATTATGGAATATTTGGATTTGTGCCGAATGAGAGAGGTAGGATACAAGAGCACAAAGTTCCATTCCGCAAACAGTGGAGTGCACAAGCCTTAAAAGTATACTGCATTGTCAGTGAGAGACGCGTTCGGAATCAGCACATGAGCACTGTCTAGTCGTCTTTGTTTTCAAGTGCGCAACTCCTGGCATTCGCTGTTCTTCTGTTGGTGGTTATCAAACAGCGTTGCATTACTGCGGCCGCCCCCTTCTGGAATGAGGCTGGATTGCGTGTATTTGTTGTAAGGCCTCATGCACCAAACCGAGATGTCCGTACCATGACGGTTCGGTACGAATACATGTATCGTTACACCCCTATGAGATCACGTTGAATATGAAGTGGGATCTTTCTAATCCAATCTCACATCAGTTCCAATATGTAAGTGATAATGACACAATGGTTGTTTTCATTGTTTTTCAGGGTTCTTAAGGTTTTCCTGTCACGCACAGCCCAACGGATCCCCTACATGACCAGCTGGAGAGTGTTACGTCTTCTGTGTATCATCCTGCTGATTGTGCTGTGGTTTGCAATAGCCTGGACCGCTGCTGTTTGTCAGAATCCAAACAGACATCTCGCTCTCATCAGTGTGGGCTCCACCACTGATGGGCTACAGTTCAGCATGTGTCTCCTGGACCGCTGGGACTACATGATTGCTGTGGGTGAGTGAATCTGTTACCTAAGAGCTTCCTGTATGAGTTTTTGCCATTTTAATGAGCATGGGCTGGAATAAATTACTATTGGAATCAAACGGACTAGATGAAATGCTTCCAAACATGGACACTTATTGAATAAAAGACAGTACAGAGAATCTGAAATGGTTTACACAAAAATGAAACTTAAGGGTCATTCACTCACCCTCATGTCATTCTAAATCTATATGACTTTCTTTCCTCCATAAAACACAAAAGGCAGATGTTTAGTAGAATTGTCCCTGTGCGTAATGTATATTGGGGCTGTCAAGCCCCAAAAATAGCAAGAGAGCTCCATAAATGTAGTCCAAACAACTAATGTGATATATTCCAATTTTTCTGCAGCCACTTTTTCTGTGAATGACCACTTCTTGTTAGAAATTACACATCCCTTGTGAAAAAGATTTGTGCTTAAGTGAACTGAATGTGTACTTAAACTGTACTTCAAATCTTAAAAGTACATTTTTAGAAAAATTTACTTGCAGATAATATAATAAATTATGAAATAAAAAGCCACTGAAGTATACTTCAGGGTACCCTTTTATTGTACTTTGAAGAAGAACACTTATTTTGACATAGGGTACGACGGGGCTAAAGGCTCCCTGAGGTAAAAGGCGCTTTTGATTTTATTTTCCTCTAAACCACTAGATGGCACAAAAATGTGGTATAGCACTTTCAAAACGTTCTTTTTTCAAGACGCACGTGAGAATTCAGCTGATTCTTAATGTGTTCGCTGCAAAGTTGATTCTGCACGTACTTCTGCACGATCTGATATTTGATGTTTTTTTTTTTTTTTTTTTTTTTTTTTTGATTTTTGTAGATTTATGTAGCAAACGAGAATCGCTAAAATTATTGGATATATTGTGAGACAAAGGTCTTTTTTAATGATTTACAGTTTTAAGATAATTAAAGCAAGAGATCTTAAATAACAAAGAATATGTAAAAGTATGGTATTTTGGGTAAAAAGAGCCCCTGCTGTTGAGGCTAAAAGGCACAATAATTAACATGATAAGTAATAGATGGCTTTCCATTTGTTGACGTGACACTGTTAGATTCATATTTACATGGTAAATATCATATATTATATTGGGTGTCCATCTTAGACATAATCACCATGTTTAGAATGAAACCATCATATTTAAAAACATGATATTAATCATATCATGTCATATAATAAAATATTATTTGTTGTTACTACTGTACATCTATATTAAATTATTATGGGATCTCTTTCAGTGCTTTCAGAATCTTTACTTTTTAGAAAGATTTTGTTTATGTATTTTAAAATATATGTTTTATATTAACATATTTAATGACAGTATATTTATTTAACAAAAAATAATTATTGTATTTATCAAAATATGCAGAAAATAGTACAAACACTAAAGTGATTTTGTACAAATATTATATATATATATATATATATATATATATATAATTTGTATCAATACTTTATCAATACAGTGCCTTTTGCCCTATACTGGTGAGCCTTTTACCCTGTGTGGGGCAAAATCTCCCCTTGCCACCTCTTATAGATTTCTAGATTTTTAAGCAAAATAAACAACTTGTGTGGTTTATTTTCACACAAAATCTGTGGGTCCATAATTTATTTTTTTTTTTTTTAAGATATGCCTTTAGCCCTTTGGCTCTTTATTATCATTGAACCCTACTTTTAACTGTAGCGTGTTGTTCAGTATTACATTTAAAGTTAATATATTTGAAATGCATTAAATGGCAACTTCATCATTAGAAATGTGTAATACCAAATGCAAAATTCTGTCATGAAACTCTCGAGGGCTCAGACCTGATATAATGACATTATCATCCACATGGCACAGCTGATTGGTTTCTTTATGCATTAGCAGCCAGTAATCTTGCTGCTTAGCATTAAAATACTTGGCTAGTGCTTGCTGCAACAGTTGCAGCACGCTTTAGAAACCCTCCACCTTCCCTAGCTCCACCTGTATAGATTTGCAGTGGGGTCATTTCATGTATTTTATACATGGGGGTTATTTCATATGTGCATCAGTAGTATTTCTACATGCTCAAAGCAGCATGTCTGTGGATGTATTAACAGTAGCAGGTTTCGGTACTTAAACATGTTAGCAAGGTGCTAATCATGCTAACAACATGCTAATCATCTTAAAACACACTATCAACATGCTAGAAAATGTGCTAATCATGCTGGAAACATGTTAGCAACATGCTAACAACATGTTAATCATGGTAACAACATGTTAAATCATGTTAACAACATGTTAATCATGGTAACAACATGTTAAATCATACTCGCAACATGCTGTCAACATCTATCTAATCTATCTAAACTTTTAAACTTCAAGCTTTTACAGCTGCTTCAAACTTTCAGGCTAGGCTTTATCAAGCCAACTTCAAAGTTTGTTCACAAACTTTACCTATCTAGTTATTATTGTTGTTGTAATTAATTTTAATTAATTAATTTAACAACAATAATGAAAATGATTACCTTACTACCTCCTTATCTGTATTTGTACGAAATGGATATTGTAAAAAGAAGGCTAAATCAAAAGTGATACAATGCACTCTGTTGTGTATACTACTCATTTTGACACATCTTGTATCATTCAGGTATAATTTTCACACAACAAAGTGAACACACTCTGCACAGTGTCCGTACTATTTATGCGTATCTTGTAAAAGTAAAGTATGCTAAATCAAAAAGGTCATCATGGTCATCATGTTCCTAATACAAGCCAAGGAAGTGATGAATCAGGGCTGTCTTGGCACTAATTGCAGACACATAGCGGATCTCACAGGAAGCATCAGTCGGGCTGTGACGAATCGAATTCAGCACAAATGTTTATTCTGATGTCTTATCTTCAAGCATGGCAGATAGGAATGTGCCCAGTGTAACACCTGGACAAGTAAGCATCACATTGATGATGACAGATTTTCACTGGGGAACACATGTTTATTGATGTCAGGCCAGCTGACAGGCTAACATTGTATAGGATGTGTCAATTGGGGATGGGGAACTATAAAACTTTGGACTACCTTCCACAACTTCATTTGCAATTGTCTGTCAAGCAGTGTCCAGAGAATACAAGCAATCTAAACTGCTTTTATTGCATTTACTGACTGTCTTTTTTCTCTATCATTATAGTATTTTCAATCTAGCGCTATATTGGGTTGTAACAGAAAGGTTTTGACAGCCACATCATTCTTGGATTGATGTGGGAACTGGTAGGCCCCAGGTACTAGTCAGTTGGGTGTTAACTCTATACTACCTTTCTCAAACAGCTGAGTTCCTGTTCCTCCTGTGGGGTGTGTATCTGTGTTACGCAGTGAGGACCGTCCCCTCAGCGTTTCATGAGCCACGCTACATGGCCATCGCAGTGCACAATGAGCTCATCCTCTCTGCCATATTCCACATTTTAAGGTGAGTTGCTGCCACCAAGGACTTCCTCCTTTTTCTCAAACTTTTTTTTAAGGCCCACCCACATCAAAAGATACAAATAGCTTGCAACAGATACAGATGTTGTCTTTGGTGCACACGCCTAATAATAATTAACTGGTTGCTTGTGTATTTTTCACTAAAGTGATACAGATAGCTTACTGGTTTGGAAGGTTTCACCTCATTTATTGCCATTTCAGGCACATTTTTAATAGAAACCATTGATATGACATCATTTTAATATCCATTCTGATTGGTCAGTTTAATATTGATATTTTTGATTAAGATATCAGCCTCCCCCCTGTGCTATTTGAACAATTTTAACGCTTTTAGTTCTTATGTTAATTTTGAATGCATTTTTAAGGAAGCACGGCTTCCCCTGCCCGATGGACTGACACTGCCTTCTAAAGAGTTGGTTTAGGGTTGTGGAGCGTATGAATAACTTCAGCAGTAATGAGGCACTCATTCAGGCAGGCACTTGAACTTTTATACAAGATAAAGGCAGTTGACTTCAAAGGCAGGGCATGCGATTTTTAGAAGTGCTGCATCGCTTGCTTCTCGCTCCACTGTTTCTACAGTAATTAATCACAGTAAAGAGCCATGGGATAGTGTTACTTAACTATCTGTATTTTGGCGTAACAGCACCCATGTCCTTTCATCATAAACAGTAATTAGTGCATTGTGGCAGCCAGTGTTTTCAGCATACACAGGTCCTTTTTAGCTTACCTCAGGAATCTCAGAAGGTGATGTAAGAGCAATAGGAGGAAAACTTTTAAAACACGTACTTATATTCTGCATATGTATCGACATGTCCATGCTATTCCACGTAGCAGTGCATCTTCCATCTCAGAGGGACGTTCCATTTCCAGATTAAAAGAGCTGGAAGCAACAAAAGTGCAATACTTACTGCAAACATGGTAAAGGGGAACACAGTCTCCCAGCAGGTCAACACAGATAAAAAAAAGAAATATGACAATGCACAGATGCACACCATCAAACATCAATGTGTGACTGCAGGTTTGATTATAGCTTGTATAAATAATACAATTTCTGATAAGGGAGCATAGTTTTCTACTTTTTGTGGTGCATTGTGGGATTTTTCAGGAAAGAAAGTTCCAGTGCTTTTGAAGGTTTTTGTGATTAAGACAGCCTTCAAAATGGCTAACTCCCTGATCACTAGTTAGAAGAAACAGATCCATGCTAATGTCAGAGGTAACTTCTGAGCATTAATTGACATTCACACTGAGATCTACTAAAAGTTGAGTTAAATTCTGTCATTTTGAATGGGGCTTTACTTGTGCAGTTCAGGTGTACTGTTCACATGTCTTGAGTTTCACGAAGTTGAGTTTAGCCTTTTAAATAACTCACTTAGTAGGTTTCATTTTAGTAAAAATCCTGTTTCTGTAGGTAGCGAGGTGGCCATCTGTGAAAATGTGAGTAAGAGAGATCATGCAAAATGCATGTTATATTTTTTTTTATTTAGTACTGTCCTGAGAAAGATATTTTGCATAAAAGATGTTTAAATAGAGTCCACAATACAAAACAAATAGTTAAAAATTATTAAAGTAACCCCCTTCAAAAGTTTGGGAACCCTTGGTTCTTAATACTGTGTGTGGTTTCCTGGATGATCTACGACTGTTTTTTTTTTTTGTTTTGTTTTGTGATGGTTGTTCATGAGTCCCTTGTTTGTTCTGAACAGTTATACTGAGCACTGTTCTTCAGAAAATCCTCCAGTTCCTGCAGATTCTTCAGTTTTCCAGCATCTTTTGCATATGTGTACCCTTTCCAGCAGTGACTGTATGATTTTGAGATTTATCTTTTCACACTGAGGACAACTGAGTGACTCAAACACAACTATTAAAAAATGTTCAAGCATTCACTGATGCTCTAGAAGGAAACATGATGCGTTAAAACCCGGGGGGTGAAAACTTTTGAACAGGATGAAGATGTCAAAATTTTTCTTATTTTGTTGAAATATCTTTTTTTTTTCCTATTTAGTACTGCCCAGTACTAAACAGGAGATACTTGCATGTTTCCCGGAAGACAAATTAAGTACAATTTACCTTGATTTTCAAAAAGTTTTCACCTCCGGTTCTTAATGCATCGTGTTTCCTTCTGGAGCATCAGTGAATGTTTGAACCCTTTTTAATAGTTGTGTTTGAGTCCCTCAGTTGTCCTCAGTGTGAAAAGATCTCAAAATCATCCAGTCACTGCTGGAAAGGCTTCAAATATGCAAAAGAGGCTAGAAAACTGAAGAATCTGCAGGACCTGGATGATTTTTCTGAAGAACAGTGCTCAGTTTAACTGTTCAGAACAAACCAGGGACTCACAAATAACTTGCAGCTATTTTTAATTTCATAATTTGTTCATGGAATAATTTCAATTTCAATAATTTCAGCTATTTTTTCTGTCTTGTGGACTACATGTAAACATCTTTTATGTAAAATATCTTACTCAGGACAGTACTAAATAAAAAAATAACATGCATTTTGTATGATCTCTCTATTTTGTTCAAATTATTCACATTTCCACAGATTCTTCAAGGGGTTCCCAAACTTTCGCATGCCACTGTACATGGTTTGTATTTGTTCTGCCTATCACCAAATAAAGCAAAAGGGTAACTGATTATTCATTTTTCTGTAAATCCACCCACAGGTTCAAGCTATGAATTAATGGGTTCTTAGAACGAGTGCAATGATTAGTGATTCTGCATAGAATTGTTTAAATTAGAGTAATAGTGTAGAGTGTAAAAGTGTCATAAAAGCATGCTATAAAAAAAGTTTATGGGGAGACAAGTGAGCAAAACATGTTGCATTAGATGTTGCTTCAGAGCTGAACAAAGTTGTAACATTTACCATATTACCCACTTTGGCTGTGCGGATACCATATATTGATAATGACATCAATAAGAATTTGGTTGTGACCAGAGCCACACCTATAATGCACACATACCAGACGACTATATTGTACTGTATTGTTATAGGAAGTTTCCAAAATGAAAAATATAGAAATTGCAATGGTTTATTTTATTCAGCCTATCACCAAAAAATGCAAAGAGTAGATGATTATTAATTTTTCTGCAAATCCACCCACAGGTTCACTCTTGCCCCAGAATTGCACCCAGACTGGATGCTGATGCTATTCTTTGCTCATACACACTTGACAGTGACTGTCACTTTAGGGTTACTGCTTGTGCCAAAGGTAAACCCACCAATCATCTTTCATCCTCTGAATCATTTGTTGGCTAACATCAAATTTTACAGAATCTCCTAAACACTCATGTCTTTCCCACAGTTCTTGTTTGCGGGTACACATCTAAGGGATGACATTGCTACAGAGGCCTATGAAGATGAATTGGACATGGGCCGGTCTGGGTCATACCTGAATAGCAGCATCACGTCCGCCTGGAGTGAGCACAGTCTGGACCCAGAGGATATACGGGTAGGTGCCCTGCTTTCTTTCAAGGCTTTCTTTTCCCCTTGACTCTCTCTTGCCTTAGTAATTAACTGAAATTTCATAATCTGCAAATATCTCTTGACCCCTTGTCCTATAACTGACAAACATACTGAGCCATGGCAGTTTTTTATTGCAGACACCAGAGGAAATGGGCCAGCTAAGTTCTATTAATGGCTGTGGCGTAAGGTCTTGCGACAGTCTTTGGGAAAAACGTACCAACGTGAGCAGAGGTTTTCGTTTGTCTGTTAGAGCTGAAGAAGTCTCTTACCAAAGACTCAAATTTTGTTCATAGAAAGGGCATTTTGCTAATGGGCTAAAGTTCTGCTCTTGGTATAAATTTCAGTGATAATGCTTTTAAGTTTTTCAGAGGCTGTTTCAGACCTAACAATAAAACATGAAATTTTCGTATTTGACACCGTCCCAGACTGTCCTGTCTCTAATTAGTGTAAAACAGCATGTTGGTTTGGTCTAACGTCTTCGAGGCACTGTCTGTAGTTGCATATAATGACTAGTTCTGCATGTTTTCTGTGCAATAGAGCGTCTGCTTCGCTGTAACTAGAATCATTTCATTTCTACACTTCTACAACTAGACATATGTTGTGAGTTAATGGCCCATCTTGTCTTCAAATCCACAGGAAGAGCTGAAGAAACTCTACTCCCAGCTGGAGATTTATAAGAGGAAAAAGATGCTGGCCAACAATCCTCACCTGCAGAAGAAGCGCAGCTCCAAAAAGGGGCTAGGTCGCTCCCTCATGCGCCGCATCACTGAGATTCCAGAGACAATGGGCCGCCAATGTAGCCGCGAGGACAAGGACCTGGGTGAGCATGGGAGTAACCGCAACAGCATCTGTGTCCTGAGAAAGAATCCTTTTGACCCCTCACACTCTGTTAAGCCTGCCAAAGATGAATCCTTGAAGAGCAAAGTTTTCTCCCTTAAAAAGTCCCACAGCAGTTATGACCATGTTCGGGACCACAGTGAGGATTCCAGCAGTTCAGTAACTGACAAGATGGAAGTTGCAAATACAGAAGGCTCCCTTCTGGAAACCCTAATGGGCAAGAAGCTGGTCAAAAAGTCCTCTGAGAAGATCGATGCAGCCAGTGAGTCAACAGAGTCAGTTCCCTTGGTGTGTAAGTCAGCCAGCGCTCACAACCTGACAGCTGATAAGAAACCTATTCACCCTAGAACATCTATGCTGCAGAAATCTCTTAGTGTTATTGCCAGTGCCAAAGAGAAAACGCTTGGTCTAACAGGAAAGGCCCAAGCAGCGGAGGATGCTACAAAAAAAGCAAATCAAAAGAACAAGGATGCCAAGACCTCCGCTGAAGCTGAAGATAAAGAGGGTTACCCGAAGATGATTGTCAGTCAGTCAGTGGAGTACAAGCAGACAGCTGCCAAAACCGGTATAATGAAGCCACAGATGAGCGGAAGCCAGCCCTCAATTTGCTCAGAAACAGCCAAGGGGAAAGACCTGTATGACCTCTCTGAGGTGTGCCCTTGGGAAGTGGAGGACTTGCCGACTCCCTCCGAAAACAAGGTCCAGAAACATGTGTCTATTGCCCCCGATCAGACCACCACAGTCCATGGAGGCAGCAGCAAGGCGACAAAGTCGCAACAGCAAAAGCAGAAAGGCACAGAGCAGTCATCCTCGGTGGCCAGACATCCAGCCCAGAAAGTTGCTGACAAAACAGACGTATGTCCGTGGGAGGAAGGAAATGGAGACCACGGTCAGGCAGTGGGGCCAAAATCTCACTCCAATAGTAAGCCTGCCATATCCCAACCCCAGGCATCCGGAGAGGTTGCCAAGGTTCTAAAAGCGGAGGTCTGTCCATGGGACTTTGAGGAAGTGTCGAGCAAGCTAAAGGACTCGGATCGCTCCCCTGACCAGAGCAGACCAAGAAAGGACACCACACCAACTGAGATCAAAGGGAAAATAAGCTCCTCGCCTACTGAAGTCAAGGGCAAGGGTACAACACCTACAGAGGGCAAAGCAAAGAGCATTCTCTCTGAGCCTACTAAATCCACAGGCAGCTCACTACAGGCGCCCTCTAAAGCAGATGTGTGTCCATGGGACTTTGAGACTGGGTCAGGTCCCATCTCTGAAAAAAACCCTTGTTCTTCTCAGGTTTCTAAAACAAAGGAGACCCACGCTATAAAGAAGGGAACATCTCCTGTCAGAATATCAGAAATGGAAAGAGAGAACGCAAAGGGTCCTGATGATGACAAAATGAAATCAAACGCGAAAGACAAGTTAGCCTCTGGCAAAACGAAAGAAAGACCTGTGAGCCAGTCTAAACTGGCTGAGGTTTGTCCGTGGGATCTTGATAGTAGTCAGGAAATTGTCTCAATGGAAAAACGTCAAAGTCCAAATGTTGCATTAGCAAAAAGCAAGAAGACAGAGGTGTGCCCTTGGGATTTTGAAGATGCGGCAACTAGTAAAGAAGTCAATCGGAGCACCAGTTCAACCACTGGCAAACAGAAAAGTTCAAATTCCAAAGGCAGAGTTACTAGTGGTGTTAAAATGGCAGATGTCTGCCCTTGGGACTTTGATGACCAAGGATCAACAAAAAAGGCATGACAATTTACCTGAGTGACCCATTAGTTAGTCCTCATTATATGTGCTTTTTCTTTCATAAATACACCATGAAATAAAAACTTTAATAGAATTTATGGTGATTTGGAGAAGAAAATCAACATGTCGCACAAGCTGCCTTTCTCTTCAACCTTTTGTTTTCCCTTTGTGTTTTTTGGAATAAAAGAAACAAAATAAAAACACACACAAAAAAACAAAAAAAAACAAAAATGCAACAACTCACCAGGCATTCCAGATTTTAAAGTATTGGTTGAACCTTTAAATAGAAACGGTAGTTTACAATTATGCAACTCTTTATGTGCAATGTAAACAAGATGCCTATACTCACCACATGTATCCTCATTAACATTTGAACTCTCATAGCAGCTGCATCTGTAGCCTCTCCTTGACTGTGGCTTCCACAAAAGATTGTACAAGTTCCTGTTACATAGGAAGGTGTGGACCATGCATGAAGTGTCATGGAGTAAGCCTGATCCATTTCCTCGTTTGCTTTCGTTTCATTCGTTATCGTCTGGTTTGAGTGAAAATGAATATTTGCCAAAGATAGAGGTCAAATCCAATAAATCTAAGAACTCAAACCTCAACAGCATAATAGAGACATTTGTACAGTGAGCCCAATTCATGCGGCTGCTAGAAAATTAGCCTGTAGCACTTTAGTTAAGAACATGCTTAGAAAGACAGACGTAAACTGGACAGAACTCCATTCATATTTGCCCTTGTTTGTTTTTGGCCTTGCTGTTTTATGCTGTTCTGTGGTGAGATCATACGTGCACATCTGCAACACTTTTTTTTTTGGTTTTCTTGACTAGAAAAAAGCTAGAAAAAATAAACATTTCCAATGCTTCCAAATTTGCTGATATATTATCCTGAATGTGCCTATTTAAATAGTCCTGTACCAGTCTTATACTTTGTATCGGGAGATGTGAAACCTTTGTCATAGCCCATGTTACAAATACTTATTGAAACACTTGATGAAAATCAGCATCTTATTTTTGAAAAGAAATGAAGTTTAGTTTATATATTAGTAATGTTGCAAAATTGTAAATGCTTTTTGAAAAGGGGTACGCTTTGAAAAAAAAAAAAAAAGTCCGCTACTCAGTTCATGGGACCATAGATATTGTTTCTCTCGGCGTAGGGCACAATCATTAAGGTTTCTCCTTCTAATGTCTTTCTTTTTTGTGTTTTACGATTAGAACGCTCAAGACAAGATATGAAATATCAAATTCCAGTCTCATATCAAATTCTAACCCAAGCCTCCATTTCTTTAACATGTATCTGGTATCCTTTAACATTTTATGACGATTACATCAGTTTACAAATAAAAATCTTGCTCTTACCATATTGATTTTTTTGCAAAATGTATCTATTTCTTAGAAGAACATTCTGAAACGTCCCCAGTGGCCACTGATGTGAATTCAACAATGTATCTAAATTACTGTTGGAATGTTAACATATCTTGTATGCCTTCTCAGCACATGGCCATTGGTAATCTGTAATGATGTCAAGGTAATGGTGTTACAACACATGAGGCATGAACTGTTGTACAGGTTAATGCCTAGTAATGAAATGTTCGCATAAATGTCGACATATTGCGATTGAAAAATATTTTGACCCAATCCTAGAGTAACTAAATGGTTTTAAATGTATTGACAGATTCTTGTGTTTTGTATGTGCACAATATGAATTTGCAAGAATACAGAATAAACAGTTATACCATGTATATAGCTACCAAAGAGGTAAAAAACAAAACAAAACAAAAAAAAAAGTACCTAAATATTTCATCCTTGACATTCTGTGAAAATCAAATGATGTCACATTCCCATTTCTCCACAGTGGGTTAAAATTACTAATGACCTTTGCGTTACAGTTTAACTTAAAACTGAGATAAAAGTATGTTCCCATGCTAATATTTACACAGATGGGTCATTCCTGTTCTGCAGTACTTTTTTATAATAAAAAAATATGATCTGGTCAAACTTGACATGATTATTTATCACTAAACTTTAATTAAACATTAATTATTTGCTCAATGAAATTTTAATGGCTATAAATGAAAATGGTTTTTCATTTTACTCTCTGAAAAGTGGTAACCTGCTATTTTTACCTTAAAAAGAGCCATTTCTACTGGATTTAACCCCTCAAAAATTTGTTGGCATAATGTATACAGGTTAGTTAAGTGATGTTAAACAATATTTTTAAAGACGATAAATCAAGCCAGGTAATTTAGTTGTTACTATTTATAGGTATATACCTTTTTTTCAGCGTAGAAGCGCATAGTATCTTGGGACATTTCATTTTATTGGGACTCCATTTTAATTTAATTGTGATACTGCAATAAAAGAAAAATAACTTTTCCGTTTTTTAAACATTGTAAGTTTTATACAAAATGTATTGCCAAGTAGGAATGACCCAGGTAATATTTTATTGACTACAAAGCAGTAATCAAGAGAGAAATGCCACTTCCCAGATTTATGTAATCTACTTATAATTTTTAAGCCCAAATTTCTGCTATTCTCATCAGGATATGTGCACATGGATTTCTAGGTACACTAAAGGGAACTGTCAGCAACCTATAGTTCAACTGCTCCTTAACTGTCTAGTCATCTCATACTCTTGTAAGAACAGAAAACTTTCTAGAGTCTGTTCTTAATGTATGCCTAGATGGATGTGTAAAAATGACCAACTTTGTTACATAGAGAATGTTTCTGGGAATGGTTGTTGTATTGTAGTGCATCCCTCTAGTTTACAAGTTTTACCCATCTGCAGGTCCTCAGTTGATCTCTATGTAGTATGATGTAAGCACTCAACTCATGACCTGTCAATGTTAATGGTAACCTTGCCTATTACATTGTCCTAGTGCAATGTTTAGTTCAGTTTTTGGAGTTTACAGAAGTGATTATTTATCTATTTATGACTTGATTTTGATTATTTAGCTCGTTTACTTGGGCCCCTCGCGTATCCCACCACTGTCACGTGTTGGGGGGACACTCCTACTACTTAACGCGGTATTGTCTTAGCTCTAACTCTCGTTGCTTCTGCATGATAATGAGAAATTAGTAAGACTGATGTTTCACTGCCCTTGATAGAACTTAAAAAAGAATCTTTGATCTTTATTGGACTGTTACAAGTTGTATAGTGAGTGAAACTGTACCCTACCCACTGTATTATGTGCTTGTTATATTCAATGCTCTATGACAAGCTTATAGCATACACATATGGAGATATTTGGTAGATTTATATTGTGTAATATTGTGATAGCATGTACATAAAAAAATACCTCCTCTGCAATAAATATTTCTACAAAAAGCAATTTTGCGTTGACTGAATGAAATCTAAATGAATTAAAAAAGTTTTTATTGTAGTTTTTATTACTTTTCACAAGAATCTAGTACATACTGGAACTATTCTGGTCAGGAAATGCCCACTTTGACTACCATACACTCTTAAAAATAAAGGTTCTTTATTTGCATCAGTGGTTCTATGAAGAGCCTTGAACATCAATGGAAACTTCCAAATGCAGAAAAGGTTCTTTATAGTCGAAAAAGGTTCTTTAGATTTTTTAAAATGTTCTTCAAAATGGTTCTTTTAAGAACTGTTCATTGAAAGGTTAATTGGGGAACCAAAAATGGTTCTACTATGGCATCACTGCAAAAACACCCTTTTGGAACCTTTGTTTTTAAGAGTGTAGTTTAAGTGTGTGTGTGTGTGTACTTGTTTTTGCTACATTGTGGGGACCAAATGTCCCCACAAGGATAGTAAAACCTGAAATTTTTGACATTGACATTTTGACAATGTTAAAAAATGATTAAAAATAGTAAATGATGTTTATCTGAAAGTGTAACGATGCAAACATGTTTTCTGTGAGGGCTAGGTTTAGGGTTAGGGTTGGGTTAGGGGATAGACAAATATTGTTTGGTCAGTATAAAATCTATAGAAGTCTATGGAAAGTCCCCACAATTCACAAAAACAAACGTGTGTGTGTGTGTGTGTGTGTGTGTGTGTGACTTAGATCAGGTAAAGCTGAAATCGATAATACACCTCGTTCAAATGGTTGTACAGACAATGCCAACTAAATGAAGTGTGGCCAAGGTATGATCTACACAATCATATGGCAGTTCATAACTATTTTTACATTTTTGCAATTTTGATGGCTAATTCATATTTTTGTACGTTATTGTATGATACAAGTGACAGCTACGTTAAGGAGTTAAGGTTGTACCGTTATGTTTTTCATACAATTTGCAATGCACAAATTAGAAATTGTACCTCATAAAGGAATTACTGTTTCTCAGTTGGAAATAACTCTAGAATATACAATTGTGCTCACATTATAAAAAACAATTTGTTGAGTTAACTTGAAATGTTAAGTTGACCTAAGTGACAACTTATATATTTGAGTTGATTCAACTTAAAATATTAAGGCAGCTGGGTAATAAGCTCAGCTTTTAAGTTTAACTAATCAAAGTTTTAGTTTAGTCAACTCAAATATCGTAAGTTGTTACTTAGTACAACTTAACATTTCAAGTTGACTAAACTTATTGAGTTGACTGAACTTAAAATTGTAAGGCAGCATGGTAACAAATTATTTTAAGTTGACTTAAGTTGTTTTTTTTTTTTGTTTGTTTGTTTTACACTGCAGGGATTTCTTGTTTGCTTGCTTCTATGTGCACACATCATCCAAATATGGTGCTAAAAATCACAAAAGTCTTGACAAATTTTTAAACTGTCTATCCATTGCTTTTACTGTCTCTGCACTGGTTGCTAACATTACTTTAGTCAAAAATAGTCCTAGAATGTCAAAACATTGCAGTGGTTATTATTACAACCGTTGCAATTGGAAGACACGCCTCCTGTTTTCTTAGGAGATTTACCTGCACATTTAAAGTCTGCATGTATCTATTTGTACATGCATGTCATAGATTGTATTGTAAATGATTAATGTTTCATTTTTTTTATAATTAATCAAAATTTCGACTTGATCTTGTGGTGAAATTACAAATTTCTCTCATACTTTAACAATCATTTAGTTTGCTTAAACCCAGGCCCTCCACAATCAGCTGCAATCTTGCATTCATTTTTGAATGCATCTCAAAATACAACCAATGTCCTAGATACACTAGAACTAAATCCAAGTCATTTTTTCAATCTTTCACACTATACAGAAGAAAGATCTGATGATATTTCATGCAACAAATTTAAATGCAGTAGACACGCCATATGTGGCTTACATGTCTCACACAAAAGTCTTGAATAAAGATTTAATAAATTGGTCAATTTCAGGGTCTAGTTCTTCTTTAGAACCACTGACTGTGGCAGCATTGCAACTTGAAACAGTAGTTTGGTTTCCGGTACTGATAAAACCTTTGTGCCTTAACAGTTGTGCTTGACATCAGATTCGCCTTGCCATTTTTAGTCAGTTTTAAAACCATTTCTCACAGCTTTTAGGACTTTTGTTACAACATTGATGAAACCTAAAACTGTTCTTCAAAGAGCCCTGATAATTGATTCTTACACCGGTTCAGATATGTTGCATTTGCAAAAATCTCTTGGCTGGTTTTACATTGTCAGCATTTTTGCTTTCATTAATAATGACTGATCTCCCCACAAAGGCTCCAGCTAAGTGGTCATGGCCTATTCTCAAAGTAAATTTGTATCCTGGCAGTCTTAGTTCTCTCCAAGGTTTGTTTACTTTAAACTTAAAGGAAGCCTTTAAAAGCCTTCATTGTAACCACTTTAGGATATTCATATGCATGTTTGGCTCAGCTCCTGAAAAGCTTTTATGGAGATGCTGTAGTCTTTCTGACAGAGATCAATTGGGCTCTGTATGGGGAAAGTGGATAAGACGATATCAGGTTCTTCCTCATATTTCTGTCAATAGCCAAGCTGCTGAAAATCAGTCCAGTCAACTGCCGAACGAATGTGGCATGAATACTTGATTCCAGTTCAACCACTCGAAAGTATACATCTAACTAGATTTTTAAGAGAAAATGGGAGCGATGCTGTGGTAAAACTCTTCAACAGTGCTAGAATGTTGTCAGTTCTAGGCGCTGCAAAAGTGTTTTGAGTTGCCCTTTGAGGTTTAAAAAAAGCTTCAAGTGTTCATTTGCCCCAAAATTACAATTCTTATTATTCATAAATTAGTTTATCTTTGAAACACAAACTGAGATCATTTTAATTTGTGTAACTCCATTAAAAGTTTGTTCACCCAAGACTTTGACTTTTTAAAATGTTTGTAAAAAGTTCAAAAAATAAATCCATTTGATTTGAGCAGTTTAATCTTGTCTTCTGAAGTGACACAATTGTGACCCTAGACCACAATACCAGTCTTAAAGGGGTCATCGGATGCAAAGTTCACTTTTACATGTTGTTTGAGCATTAATGTGTGTTGGCAGTGTACGTACAAATCTACCCTATAATGATAAAAATCCATGCAGTGGTTTTTAATTAATCTGTAAAAATAATATCCCCTTTTTCAAATCGAGCCATTCTCAGATGCCTGTCAGTGTGGCTGCTCCCACAATAGTTGATTGACATGAGCGTCTTACCTCAGATCAGCTGTAACAGTCCAACCTTCATTCTTTCGATGCCGGAGCAGGGATGTAAGTTACACAAGAATATCTCAGACTGAGCAATTGAGGTGTTGTGTTGCTGGATGTAATAATGAATATAGTGTTCGTCACTTACTCCCGACATCTGAGCCATTGAAGATGCAGTGGATTACATTTGTTTGTGAAGGGAATGCACCTCCCGATCTACATAAATGTGTCTGCAAAATGTTCGTGCAAATCATTTGTGATCCAGCTTCACCTACAGCAGAAGTGAGTATAAGGGGTTTTTATGAATCTCGTGCAATCACTTTTCATAATAACGTTCTAGTTAGCTCATTTGCATTTAAAGGAGCAATCCCTCAGAATGGGATGATTTTTGCAGAGCTCATTTTGACATGGTAAAAAGGGTGTTGTTTAATACTACCATTGAGAATTTTTAACCAAAGTATACTATAGACTTTTCATTAAGACCCTAAAGAATCATATCAACTTGTGGAAAATGGACATCCGATGACCCTTTAAATAGCACAGGTATATTTTTAGCAATAGCCAAAAAAATACATTGTATGGGTAAAAATTATTGATTTTTATTTTATGGCAAATCTAAATTAAGTAAAGATCATGTACCTTGAAGATATTTTATAAATTTCTTACCGTAAATATATCAAAACTTAATTTTTGATTAGTAATACGCATCATTTGGACAACTTTAAAGGTGATTTTCTCAAGTTTTTTATTTTATTTTATTTTTTTGCACCCTCAGATTCCAGATATATCAAATATTGTCCTATCCTAACAAACCATACACTGTACATCAATGGAAAGCATATTTATGATGCATAAATCTCAAATTTTAAAAAAATTGACCCTTATGACTGGTTTTGTGGTCCATGGTCACAATTGTTGTAAGCTGTAATTATTGTATCAATGTCTAAATAAATAAAAGCCTAAAATGAATCTGTTCATTTAAATCATCTTCTTTTTTTCAAGTTTTTGGTTGAACAGACTTTCACTGATATCATTGGACAAGAACCTGAAAAATTTTGTTACTTTTATACTGTTGCCATCCCCCCAGAATGCAATTTTGGAGTGATTTTGATTGGCCAATTTCCCTAGGAATGCTACTGGGATAGTTTTGCACTAATGATTGGGCTAATTTTGAATACCAGTTAGGCTGGTTTTGTACGCAGACCTGGCAACCCTGCAGGATAAAGATACAGTGGTGTTCTGTAGAGCTGCTTTATAGCTGAATCAACTGATGAATTTTACATCAACACGGGTACTGAACTGACTCCAGTTGAATAGTGATATTGTCTTATAGCTGAATTGAACTTGTTTCATTAATTACTTTTCCAGTTATTGAACTGAACTGAATCAACACTTAGCTGTCTTGAGTTGAATAATGACACTATTGTTTTTACAAATTTTTCAAGTTTGCAACACAGATTCTGTTATTTAGCCTACAATGTAAAAAATAAAAAACACAATTTGTTGAGTCAGCTTAAAATTATTTGTTACCCTGCTGCCTTAAAATTTTAAGTTCAGTCAACTAAAATAAGTTTAGTCAACTTGAAATGTTAAGTTGTACTAAGTAATATTTGTGTTTGCTAAACTTAACACATGGGTAAGTAACCCAGCTGCCTTAATGATTTAAGTTGATTCAACTCGATTATCTAAGTTGTCACTTAGTATAATTTAACATTTCAAAGTTGAATAAACTTTTTTTGAGGTGACTGAACTTAAAATTTTAAGGCAGCCATGTTACAAATTATTTTAAGTTGACTCAACAAATTGTTTTTTACAGTGTATCTGTTTATTACCGTGAAGCTGCTTTGAAACAATCTGTATTGTATAAAGCGCTGTATAAATATAAAAGTGTATGTATACTTCATGTTTGTAACACAAACAGTGCAAGACATGCACAAAATTAACACTTCAGACTTAAGGTTAGAAGTGTTCTCCTCAGTAATAACACTACTAAAATACTTTATCAGTGAATAATTACATATTAATGAGGGAAGTTAAAGGCGTGACCAAATTTAAGCCTATTTGGTTACTGTAGCATTTTGTCTCACCTTCCAGCAAATTCTACAACCCAAGCTTCAACCATCTTTGGATACTAAGGTTTTAATGACCTATGTACGCTGTGAACTCTTTGGATTGCGAGTCCTGATGAGCTGTAATGTAAGGTAAAAGCATACTAAAAGAGTATAAACAAATCACTTTAGCATTGATTTCTCTGTTCAAGAGCACTCTGTCAGTGGAACGAACAGCCAATCAATATAGTGAGACTGGCCTCTCTCTACACAGGCACAAATGGAAAAGAATGTTGTTTCAGATTCAGTATCACATATCACATCTGTGACTGCAGAGGTCATTTCATGTTTCATGTTTCATACGTGTCATACGTTATGAGTAGCCTTTTATTTCTGCATATTAAATTTAACCTAGAGTTGTCGGCACTGTGACCTAGTGATTAGCAAACACGCTTGAGTGCGAGATACAGGTTTGATTCTGACCTGTCTTGTAACTCACTCACAACCTCATGCCCAAACCACTAGTGAAGTGAAGATGAATTATTTAGTATTTGGAATGTTTCTCTTTTGCTTTAATGACAGCAGCACTTAAGGTTCATGAAACCTTATGATCATGTTGCAAAGAACATCTTAAGAAGATGCTAATTAAATCTAAATGAATATTTTCAAAGGGGTTCAGTAACACTTTGGTCTAGGGACCAATTCTCAGTATTAACTAGTTGCTTATTATTAGCATGCATATTGCTAGTATATTGGCTGTTTATTAGTACTTACAAAACACATATTAAGAAAGGTCCAAACATGTAAAAACTCTGTTTTCATGAAATTGAGGTGCTAATTTGTGTTGATTTGTCTCTGTTTCTCTCACACATTATATTTTATTAAGCTTCAGTCTATTATCCAGAGATGTGTGGTTGCTGGTGGTTTTAAAAATGAGTCACACGATCATTATATAAAATGAAGGCATTGCACATTCAAACTATTTAAATGTTTTGATGTCTTATCTGCATGAATTATCAAGAAGAGCTTTAGAATTTCTTTCTGACCGTCACAGTGGGTGGGCTAATGCCCACAGAGCTCAGGGGTATAGCTAAATCCCTGCTAGCTCTGGCTGTGCTCAGAAGATAAATCCAGCGCAAGACACCCACACAAGTTTTTCATTCCCCTAGGCAGCATACAACGGGCCACGCATTTGTATTGGGACAATTCATGACTCATCAAGGTGTTCCGGAGGCGATGTGACAAATCCTACAAGACTAAGGTCATGAATATGAATTAGGTCGTGCTGACGTACCTTAGTAAACTACCTGGAGTGCCCAGACACATTAAAATTAAACACCTAACTAAAATTCATAAGCCAAGCTTTCAACTTAGTAGGATTTAACTGCAATAACCAACTACTTACCAACTGTCTGTCAGTAAACTAGTCATGTGTACTCACCAGGTCAGAGTTTGGCTGGTTTGCTGCAGCTCATTTAGCTTGTAGGGCACCGATGGTACGAGAACACTATTGGAATTGCCCAGATTCTTATTCTTCTTCCACAAAATGAATCACATTTCACACAGGGCGAACACGCTCAAAAACTCATGAAACTTTGCACACACGCCAACAGTGGTGAAAATTTCCATCTGATATGGGTTTTAGAAGTGGGTGTGGCAAAATGGCTCAATAGCACCACCTAAACATTTTCAACAAAGTGCCCCTCAAGCTATGCTTCACATACATGTACAAAATTCGGTAGGTACATCTAACACACCAATACCTACAAAAAAGTCCCTCGGTACGAAATCCAAAACCCAACAGGAAGTCTGCCATTTCTAATTTTTTCGGCAAGTTTTGTGCTGTTTTTGCCATTTTAAGGTGTTGTATTTAAACAAACTCCTCCTAGAGATTTAAACAGATCAGCACCAAATTTGGTCAGTGTAATCTAAAGCTTTGTGACGTTAAATTGTGAAGATCTCGTGTTTTCGTTGACGTGTCTGTGGCGGCCAAACTTTGACGTTTTCCCATGAAAAAGGAAGTTGTTAAAAATCAGACATACAATTTCTGATTTGCCCCAAGTTTCACATGTTTGATAAGAGTCCTGCCCTGAAAACATGCCCATGACCAGATTCAGTTATAGCCATAGCGCCCCCTGCTGGCAACAGGAAGTGACATGTTTTACGCTCTAACGAATTCCTCATAGAGATTTTATGACATCAACATTATATTTAGTCAGTCTACTCTAAAGACCTTTGCCATGTTAAATTGTGAAGATCTTGAGTTTTCATTGAAGGGCAAGTCTATGGCAGCCTGACAAATTTCGATGTTTCGCCACTGGAATAGAAGGTGCTCTAGCTCAGCCATGCAATGTCCAATCTGCACCCAACTACACTCTAAAAAATGCTGGGTTAAAAACAACCCAATTTGGGTTATTTTGGCAACCCAGCGCTGGGTAAAAAAAGGGACAAACCCAACGCTGGGTTGTTTTGACCCAGCAAGTTGGGTTGAATGATTGACCCAGCATGCTGGGTTGCTTTTTTTATGGTTTAAAATTACTACACTGCTAGGCTAAAATGAACCCAAAATTGAGCTAGGCATTAAATCTACAAATCTTGATCATTATAAAATCACTTTAACACACACAGAATGACTATCAAAAGATAAATGTTTATTAAAAACTACAACAAGAGAAAACATTCAAAAGTAACATGCATGTGAAAAGAAATGCAGAAAAAATATGGCATTAGCAGGTACAGAGTTTATAAATGAAGCACTGAACATCTGCTGACTATTTTGTCTGGTAAATTCTGTATATTGTATAAAACTACTGTACAAAAAAACACTACTTTACAATAATTGTACAATTAGTTAATAGTTTCTTTCTTCTTTTTTTTTCAAACACAAACTAAAAATAAAACCACAACATTAACACTGACATTATAACATTTAACACAAGCAAATGTGTGAAGTATTGTGAGCATGTGTATGAATGAGTGTGAACTCCATTTCTACTGAACAACATAGAACAAGCATCTGACATTTTGTTTTTAGACTATACACTTACGGTTTGTTTCATAGTCCATGATTGCATACAGAAAATGCATCACTGCCAATTTCCTTAATCTCTTTAAGATAACTGATGTAGTCATGAAGCCCCATCAGCTCAGCAAAGACATGTGACATCTTTGACATTATCCAGGGCGGCCTCCTCCTTTAAAACCACTGTTGCATCAGTTTGGGGGAAGATCATTTCTCCTCTTTGTCCAGCATTCATCCCAGTCACCACCTGCTCTTCATCAGTGGCCTAAAATAGAAAAACATTTAAAAAAGAAAACATTTAGTTCAAATGTAACCATTTTCAAACAGAAGTTTAACCATATTGTGTGGTTGTTTATTGTCTTTGTCTACCACAGTGCTTTAGAATACTACAGTAGCAGACATTGGTAACATTTATTTTCTAAAACATAATTCCCATCAATCTTAAAAGAATGACACTCTCTTATGTCTCTGGCCTTTTAACCTCTACATAAAACATTTTTTTACAGTCAAACAAACAAACAAAAAATTATGACCATTACTTGCCTTAAACCACCTTTCCCTCTCTTATGAACGAGCTGAGAATATCACCTCCTCACACAAGCAGGATTCTGTGTTGTTAACTCCAAAGTTGGTTTACGTTCTGCAATAAAAAATACAGACATCAGTGGTTTAAATAAAATGTGAACAAGTCATCATACTGTTCAAAATGTGAAGCAAACAAACAGGAAACAACAGAAACATGTTGGATTATTTTTAGACTTTTCTAACAGAGAATTACAGAATTTGAGCGCATCTCTCTGAGCTGCCGCTGAGCTAACTTTACGTGCTGGACCGAAGTTGAAAGGTCTGTGTGGCGCGGTTCAAATGAACATTTAACATTAGCCATTTCCCATAACGTAAAATGTGATAATCATTAGTGCGACCAAAGAAACTGTAATTTGTTAGAATTAGTCGGAATCAGACGTATGCTTTATTACTGCTAGCGACCTAACTGGGACAGTTAAGTTAACGTTAACATTTACGTTAGTTATTCATTTACAGTCGAGCTCATTCTCCGCAGTAACGTTACAATACACTGACTAAAGGAAACTACAACTTCGTTAAAAAACAAACAAACAACAACAAAAGTTCAATTTTGAAGTGCATTTCACGTTCTTCTTATAAGTATAATGTTATAAGAGTTATTAAAACCCTGTTACTTACCGAATACTGATGCAGCATCAGCTTCTTCTGTTGTCAGTCACTGTCGTCCGTTAAAATTTGAACTGTGGCGGCGGGAACCAATTAAACCCAACGCTGGGTTATTATTAAAAACAACCCAACGATGTTTCAAAAATATCCCAACGTTTTAGAAAATAACCCAACATGGTGACCCAATATGTGTAACCCATCTATTTTTACTGTGTTATAATCATAGCGCCACCTGTTGGCAACAGGATAAGTCATGCTTTGCACTAAAACGTACCATGTTCTAACTCTTGCATGCTCTGTAAAACATTTTCCTCCCTCCTTTGTCCTTCTCCTCCCTCTCCATCAACTCTAACAGCTGACAACTTTGCCACGTTCTTTATTAATAAAATCAAAACCGTCAGTGCACAATTTTCCATACAACAATCTGCCAATCACATATTACCAGCAAACATACACTCGTCAAACATACACCAAACTCATCCTTTCTAATCATCCTACTTGTCCACTTGATCCTATTCCATCTCATCTCCTTCTAGTAATTTCCCCTGCAGTTGTACCTGCACTCACTCACATCATTAACACAGGTGTTTTTCCCTCAGCATTTAAACAAGCTCATATAACCCCTCTACTTAAGAAACCTACCCTTAACCTATCTCTGTTTGAGAACTACAGACCAGTTACCCTTCTTCCTTTCATTGCAAAAACACTTGAACGAGCTGTGTTTAACCAAGTCTTTGTCTTTTTCACACAGAACAACCTCCTGGACAGCAACCAGTTTGGTTTCAGAAGTGGACATTCAACTGAGACTGCCTTGCTCTCAGCTGTTGAAGCCCTAAGACTGATTCCAAATCTTCAATACTTATCTTGCTGGATCTGTCCACTGCTTTTGACACAGTTAACCACCAGATCGTCCTGTCAACCCTATTGGCAAAAGGCATCTCAGGAACCGCACTCCAGTGGTTTAAATCTTACCCCTCAGACTGGTCCTTCAAGGTATCTTGGAGAGGTGAGGTATCCAAGTTGCGACATCTAGCTACTGGGGTACCTCAGGGCTCAGTTCTTGGACCACTTCTCTTCTCTGTCTACATGGCATCTTAGGTTCTGTCATTCAGAAACATAGCTTTTCATATCACTGCTATGCTGATGACACTCAACTCTACCTTGCATTCCATCCTGATGATCCGACGATAGCTGCTCGGATCTCAGCTTGTCTAACAGACATTTCTTGAAGAATGAAGGACCATCACCTTCAACTCAACCTTGCCAAGACAGAATTGCTTGTGGTTCCAACAAACCCATTGTTTCATCACAATTTCACCATCTAGTTACGCACATCAACCATGACTCCTTCGAAAACAGCCAGAACAGAGAAATATGCACAGATCAAGCAATGTTTGAAAAAGTCCAAAACAGTTCTAAACAAATATGTCGGTGGATTTTGATGTGAGAGGACAACAGGGGATGGACGCATTATTATGGATTATGGATACATATTTTGCCTGGAAGTGACAGTTTAAAGGGGTCATCGGATGCTAAATTCACTTTTTCATGTTGTTTGAAGATTAATGTGTGTTGGCAGTGTATGTACAAATCTACCTTACAATATTAAAAATCCATGCAGTGGTTTTTAAATAATCTGTAAAAATAATATCCCCTTTTTCAAATCAAGCCATTCTCAGATGCCTGTCGGTGTGCCATCATCGGTGTGCCATCACACCGACAGAGGCCGCTCCCACAATAGTTCATTGACATGAGCTCTTACCTCAGACCAGCTGTCACAGTCCAGTAACTTTCCTTGTTTCGATGTAAGAGATGCAAGTTAGACAAGAATAACTCTGATTGAGCGATTGAGGTGTTGTGTTGCTGGATGTATTAATGAACATAGTGGTCGTCATTTACTCCCGACATCTGAGCCGCTGAAGATGCAGTAGATTACGTTTGTTTGTGAAGGGAATGCGCCTCCCGGTCTACATATATCCGTCTATGTTAGCGCGAATCATTCATGATCCAGCCCCATCCTTCCTCATTTGCATTTAAAGGAACAACCCCTTAGAATGAGATGAGTTTTGCAGAGCTTATTTTGACAAGGTAAAAAGGGTGTTGTTTTACAAAACCATTGAGAATTTTTAATCAAAGTATATTAGAGACTTTTCATTAAGACCCTAACAAATCATATCAACTTGTGGAAAATGGGCATCCGATGACCCCTTTAAAGTTAAAACGCCTTAATGATAGATTTGTTTCTTACAAACACACTGATTTTCTCTTCACAAGATGTTAATTCAGGATTCAACAACCTATAGCACAGTGATTAACCAGAAAATTTAAAAATGGCACTTTATGATCAAAAGGTTGGCAACCCCTGAGTTAATTGATAGACTGGAGTCATCTTTCAGCTGTTCAGAATCTCATTCCGATGGCACTCATATAGTGCAGTGAAGCCATTGGTGAGCAAGTAATGTAATACTACATTTCTCCAAATCTGTTCTGAGAAAGACACAAATTCCTTTACATTTCTCTCTGCACTCAATAATGTCTGGTCACCAAAAGGGAAACTGAGCTTTTTTGCTTTGCTTAGCCAGAAGCTTTAAGTGCTTGTATGTTTTATATTAGAGTAACAGTTAAATATAAGATGAATGCACACCAATTATGCCTTCATAATTTTCATCATTCTTTTTAATAAAAAATACCAGGTGAGTGAGTCACTATTTACTTCTCAGGCTTACAGTGCATGTCTATGTTGCTAATGTATATAAAATGGCACTCTTTATCATCTAAGAGGCATTGAAAAATAGTGGTTTCAAAAAGTTCTTGCTTCCATCACATAAATGAGAAACATTTAGTGATCCACAAAATTCATTCACCAATTACATATGGCACACATTGCTAAAACCCAACTACAACAGCCCACATTCTTCACATTCGTTTCCCAAACGACCCAAACTTCCTCTCAGCCGTCCTCTTTTTCTCTATTTGCTATGATTAACTGTGAGCCCTCATGACATATTCACCCAATTAAAGGCCCTCTCTACACTCAGGATCATTTCCATGAGAAATTCCTCTGCGCCTGGCTGTCAGCACCAACGCTACAACTCCACAATTCCACCCACACCACACACACACAGCGGGTACATTCAGAATGGAATACTCACTTATGAGTAAGTGAATACTGCACAGTATGCAGGTAAACTACTATGTAGAAAAATAAATCTTACATGGATTTAATGCACACACATTCACAAGTTCTCCTAGCCATCCAGTCTTGATAAATGATATACTGTAGTAAACGAATTTGGCTTTTTTTCCTTTAGAAAGCTCTGAGCTAAACTTCCCGGACTAGAGGACTGGATAGAATGATGTAGCATAGAATAGAGGAGGAGATGGGGTGTTGGAGGGATGCCAGAAAAACTTGCATTGGCGCAGTTCAGCGACTGCTGCTTATGGGTCATTCTGTCTCTAATCAGCCAGAGGTCCCCGGCTCAAATTTTTGATTTTGCTAATATTTTTTTCTAAAGATACATATGCTACATATGTATAGTGATGAAAGACAAAATATTAAATGTCACTGATGAATATTTACTGAGTAATCCACTATTTTGTAGAGGGAGGTCAAAATGGCAATTTTCACCTCAGATTCAGAGTCAAGTTACAGGGGGGTAAAAATGACTTCAGAAACATGGCAGCATCATTGCATCTTATTTTTTTACACAGAGATTTGTAATTCTATTAGTGAAATCTGGTGACTTTAGCACTCTTTGTTGCATTATGTGCCAATGGTGGACATTCCAAAAAACAAAAAAAAAAAAACAGTTTTTCTCCAAAATTTGCATGCCTGTAACTCAAGTAGTATTAAAGATACCTTAATGCCCTTTTAGATATTGGGTCTTAAACTTTCCTTTTAGCATCTTTTTTTTTTTAATGCCCTATAAGATTCGGTTCCAGAGTTATTAATTTCAATATGGCTCCAAAATTAAATTGTTAATGTACACATTTTCAGTGGTCAAAAACCAAATGTGGGTTAGTTTGAAAAAAAAAAAAAAAAAAAAAATTATATTATATTATATTATATTATATTATATATATATATATATATATATATATATATATATATATATATATATATATATATATATATGATACTTTTCTTTTAAAGAGGATGTCACGCTCAGACGAAGCACGCGAACAACGACGTAAATAAACGAAAGGTATTTAATAAATCCAACGGGGAACACAGGAGCACAGGGTAGTAACATCAACGTCCGACAAGGCAAGAGAGGAAACACACGCTATATATATATATATATATATATATATATATATATATATATATATATATATATATATATTATATATATATATACACATACATATATACATATATATATACACACACATATACACACACAGACTGATTACAAACACAGGTGTAGACAATGAGGGAGAAACCAACTAGAAAGTCCAGGGGTGTGACATTACCTCCCCCTCCCGGAAGACGCGTCCTCGCGCCGACAAACAGGGACAACAAGATGTACAGAGTCTTAGGAGGGGGCTTCGGTGGAGGACGGACTCCCGGGAGGAGGGCAAAAGATGGAGTCCAGGGTGATGACGGGATATTCCATGGAGGTGATGGAGGGAGGAGCCAAGGAGGTGACTGGAGCAGGAGGAGCCAGGTGAGACCCAGACCGCAGCCATGATGGAGCCCCACGGTGGAGCCGATGGAGGGAGGAGCCATGGTGGAGGAAAGGCTAACAACTCCATGGGGCCGACCGACGGAGGCGGAGCAGGTGGTGGTAGAGCCCGAGGCGGAGACGGAGAGCCGATGATCCTGGACGACCCCGAGGATCCGGAGGGCCCAGGCGGAGCCCAAGGCTCTGGCGACCGAGGTGGAGGCGGAGATCCGGAGGGACGGAGCGACGAGGCGCAGCCGGAGGAGTAGAGTCCAGAGGTGAAGGTGGGGCGACGACTGACCAGGGCGGAGCCAGAGGGACAATGGAGCCCGGTGGAGCTGGTGGACCGATGGGCGACGGTGGAGACGAGGGAGCTGAGAGACGGGGTGGAGCCGCAGGGTCGGAGGGCCGAGGTGGAGTCCAGGACTCAGAGGCTGGAGGCGAAGATGAGGGATCCTCCAGCCATGACACCGATGGAGACTGGCAGACCTGCGGCGAACCCACCGCACAGATGGTGGGCTGAGGGTGAGCTGGGGGGCTGACAGGAGGCAGAGGTGGCATGGTTGAAGTATTATGGCTAATTGACATGGATAACTGGGGGAGGGTGGGTGGGTAATCCATGCATGCTGACATTTCAGAGTTTATATCCTTAGAATACATTAAGTCCTGTTTACCGTCCATTATAAATTCTCCCAGTTCCAGATCTTGCTCACCCTCAGCGGTGGTGCAGTGGGGGATGCTGTTCTCAGCACTCTCACGCTCCGCTGACACTCCCACCGTCGCGGGAATTGTGGCCGGCTCTCGCACCTGGTCAGACGCAAATTCCTCCGGCTCTGTGACGACCGCTCGCTCTGTCGCTCCGATGGGCGATGGCTCCTGGGTCGCGCTGGTAGCGTGGGATCCGTCTGCGGTGGGCTCGGGCTCGTGCTCCGCGTGTCGGGGTGGTGGTTGGCTGGGTTCTGGGTCCGGAGTGGCACTAGCGAGATTCTCCAAGGAACAGGCGGGGAACGAGGGTTTGTTTCTCGCCAGTGTCCACTCCACAAACGCGGCGAAATCCGCTCGAGGGCAGTCCTCGGACGACGGCGCTCTGCATGACGCGTTGAGGCTGGCGTTATAAAACGCACAGAGCGCGTCGTCCGGGTAGCTGGTGGCGTGAGCTACTAGCTGGAACATGATGGTATATCCCTCGAGCGGTAAATCCCCCTGCTTCAGCCGAAGGAGGATGAATTCAGGACGGAGTAGGGAAGCCATGGGGGAAACACAACGGAAATAAAAGACTGGAAAAAATGACGAAAAATAAAACGGAGGGGAAAGCACGAAAAACCGTTTTGGTCGGACGTTCTGTCACGCTCAGACGAAGCACACGAACAACGACGTAAATAAACGAAAGGTATTTAATAAATCCAACGGGGAACACAGGAGACACAGGAACACAGGAGACACAGGAACACAGGGTAGTAACATCAACGTCCGACAAGGCAAGAGGGGAAACAGACGCTATATATACACACAGACTGATTACAAACACAGGTGTAGACAATGAGGGAGAAACCAACTAGAAAGTCCAGGGGTGTGACAGAGGAAGGTCTGAAGAACAAATAATGTTGAAACTAGAGATGTATCTCGTTTCTTTCTGTTAAGACAACTGCATTGAACATACCTGTCTGAGTGCCATAAATACTCTTTTTCCAAAGTTCGCATAATACTCAAGAAGTATTAAAGATATTGCAATATGATTTTAGATTCTAATTCTACATAAACTTTTCTTTTGGAATCTTCATTTCCAAGGCCTTACATCATTCGGTCCCAGAGATATGGGGATCTCAATGAGGCTCCAGATTGTCCAGATTGTTGGATATTACCCATTATCAGTGGTCGAAAACCAAATATTGGTCACTTTGTGTACAGATAAAACTTATTTTATTTAAAGGACAATGTCTGAGGAAGAATTTAAGAATTCCAATGCAAAAGCCTCTAAAATCCAACTTGGTCAAAAATGAGATAACGATACTGAGTGAATGCTCTCCACACATAGTTATAGGCACATGAGCTTTGGAAAAATAATATTTATGGCACTCAGACAGGTATGCTAAATGCAGTTGTATTGACAGGAAGAAACAAGATACATCTCTAGTTTTAATATTATATGTTCTTCAGACGTTCGTCTTTAAAAGAAGAGTATCAATATTTTTTCAAACTGACCCACATTTAGTTTTTGACCACTGAAAATGTGCACATTTTAATGATTTACTCTTGGAGCAATATTGAAATTCCAATATCTTTGGAATCGAATCTCATAGGGCATTAAAAATAAAGACACCAAAAAGAAAGTTTGTTAAGATATCTTTAATACTTCTTGAGTTACTGGCATGTAAACTAAGGCACCATTGGCATATAATGTGAAAAAGATTGTTAAAGTCAACTGTTTTTACTAATAGAACTTCCAATCTCTGTGTAAAAATAACATTATAAAGCTGCCATCTTTCTGAAGTCATTTTTACCCGCCTATAACTTGACTCTGAATCTAAGGTGAAAATTGCCATTTTGACCTCCCTGTACAAAATAGTGGATTACTCAGTAAATATTCATCCATTACATGTAATATTTAAATGCTATAATAATGACTTTCATCACTATGCATGTCTGTCTTTCCTCAGAAAAGTATATTAGCGAAATCAAAAATTTGAGCTGGGGAATTTTTTCTGAAATTTGGTTGATTTGACATGGAGTGACCCTTATATTCTCTCATAATGATGATGATTGACAGGATTTAATTATTAGGCTCCTAAGCAAGAGTTCAAAACTTCATATCATATCATGCTGATTAATAATAGCATCTTGACCAAATCTGGAAAATGTTCTATCTAAGAGTTTGTCCAAATAAGATAATTGTGGTTACTGGATTCTGTTTTTCTGTATGTATTTTCTTGTTTCCAGTGATAGGCACTTTTGCAAACTGCGTTTGTGAAGCTATGAAACATTAATGAATATTTTGTTTTGAAGAATGTATCAAATTTTCCAAGCTATGTGATTTCAGCAAACAAGGATTTGTTATGTCATACAACTTTGGTTTCAAAATTCAAATGGTAGTGGGATTTTACAGCCTTGTTAGCAAGACCTATTTAAAAACATAAAACAACCACTACTAATTAATAAAAGAGCACAAATTATACAGTATTGGTCATTAGACATGACCATGTTCTCAATGCATTTAAGTCTTTACCAGCAGGTGTCATCAGTGTATGATGTTTTGTGCTCTTGCAACATCAAGACATCTTTAAATAAAAGCAAGATAATAGTACGGTCTAGTATATTTCTTGAAACAAACAACCAAACCTTTCTTTCTTTCTTTCTTTCCAGTTCCCAGCCCTACTTAGTCAAACTTAACGCCACTTTTTGTCAAGCCTCCAGGTCTAGTAAAAAAAAAAAGTGCAGTCACATTTACCATTGTTCTGTGAATTTCAATAAAATTTTGCATGAGGGCCAAAGATTTCCTCTTGCAGATAATCCATAGAGAAGCAGAAGTCTTCATCAATACTGCTCCAGTTGTTTTCCTAAACCATCTACTATTGTGGCCTACTGACATCTAGTGGAAAAAAAGAGCAATTAAAAGGCAATGAAAGAACCTCTGAACGATAATGACTTAAATTAACTATACTGTGCTTCTCAGGTAGAAAAAAGTGGAAACATTCTTATTCCCTTTTACTATTCTTATCTCTCCCTGTTAGTACAAGTGAAATAACCATTCGTATAACAGCCCTGGTGAAAAAAACAACATATGCTGGTAGGTATGTTTTGATGCTGGTTTAAGCTGGTCCTTTGCTGGTTTATGCTGGTCATGTTGCTGGTCAAGGGCCAGCATAAACCAGCTAAGGACCAGCATAAACCAGCAAAGAACCAGCTTAAACCAGCATCAAAACCATACCTACCAGCATATGCTGTTTTTTTCACCAGGGAGATGTGCTGTATTTGCCATTTTATAACCTCTTTTTAAAATGTGAAATTTCTTAAGAATCCTTATACTGTTCTGCTTGTATCTTGAACTACAGTACACTATTGGAACAGGTACAGTATGTTTAAAAAAAAAAAAAATCTCCATTGTGAGTTACGCAATCAGTGTGAGCTTACTTTGCACACTGAAACAAACTCATTCACCTCACATCTGTGCTAAATATCTGCTAAATGCTACTTTATAAATTTGGAGGTATATATTAGCATGTTGATGTTGTCCAAGTGAAGAGACATGAATAAAAAGCTAGAAAACATTCATATGCACATCATGGGGTCTTTAACACTGAGTATGGATTGTTATGCTGTCAGATGCTTTATACGATCTTTAAGCACACCCACAGGCAGTACACCCACATTAGTTAATGTTACTCAACATGTCTAGCAATGCATTCATACATATATGTAAAACACTTTTACACTCAATCTGAATCTGTTACAGATATGATTTGGCATTATTAGAAAGAATATAGTTGTGTAATTTGTATTCTTATTATGGTCATTTTAACTTTAAGTATTATTTTTTCTTAAAATAAATTATTTTTATGATAAAAATATTTTCTGCACATTTTGAGCTTCAAATGGCTTTAAACGATCCCAGTCAAGGAAGGGTCTTATCTAGCAAAACGAACGGTCATTTTTGAAACAAATTGACAATTTATATACTTTTTAACCTCAAATGCTCGTCCTGTCTAAGTCTGTGAAGTACCGACCCAGTGTTCACAAAGTGAACATGCAAAGAAGATCAAATGTCCTTTACAAAAAAAAAAAAAAAAAAACGATTTTGACGTTGAAGAAGAAAATGAGTCGGCAGTTTTTCGACATACCCTAACTGTGTTGACCCGGATTACACAGACTACTCATGAGACAAGACGAGTGTTTGAGGTTAAAAAGTATATAAATTGTAATTGTTTCGCTAGATAAGACCGTTCTTTCTTGGCTGGGATCGTTTAGAGCCATTTAAAGCTGCATTTAAACTGCATTTTGGAAGTTCAAACTTGGGGGCACCATTGAAGTCCACTACATGGAGACCATTCCTGAAATTTCTTATCGACTGAAGAAAGAAAGACATGAACATCTTGGATGACAAAGGGGGTGAGTAAATTATCTGTAAATTTTTGTTCTGGAAGTGAACTTCTCCTTTAACCAACAATTTAAAGTTCACTGATTTAAACACATTAAACACATAAATTAATTGTTTTATTAGCTATTGAGAATTATTACTAATGTATATTGGGGTCACCGTCTATAAACACTAACTTTGTTAACATGTAAACAAGACACAAACACATGTGCTCTGAAGGCATCATCGCACAGAGCATGATCATAGTTCACAGTTGGTTTGCTGTCACCCAAGGTAGGACTGAAAGAAGAGGATCTGGAGGACAGGGGGGAGAAAGGCAAATGGCATCTTTGGTTTGACACAATCCCCAAATGAGGATCAGCTGCTGCAACACGACTGACTGCTGCTTTGCACTGCAAAACTTATCAACGCCAGCAGTCACTGCATCTCTAAAAAGCCCCAACTGAGAATCATGAGCATCTATTTGCTATATTTGTCTCTCCATCACAACCAACCAACTGCATGGCCGCTCCAGGAACCAAGACACATATATAACGTACAAAATATACTGCCTATTTGCTTAGGGGCTGCCTAATCATATAGTAGGTAGGCAGTGACGTAACTTTGTTTTTAAAAGTGGGACAGGAGTGTATGTGTGTGTGTGTGTGTGTGTTTTTTTTTTGTTTTTTGTTTTTTGTTTTTTGTGCAGTTAATGTATTGACATAGAACTCATTTTTAATGTGATAGTTTTATTCTTACATGCCCTCTAATAATATGTATTATTAGCCCCATGCTAGATGTTTTGGGTTCTAATCCGCCTTGGCATCTCTGTTTTAACAGAAATTAATGTATCATTGGCATTATTATATCTATGCCGCAAGATGCTCAGAAAAGTGGTGGGGACAATATCAACCCTAGCAAAAAGTGCTGGGGACATGTCCCACCCCTAAATTACACCTATGTAGATAGGCATATTTGGACACACAGAGGGGCCTTAAGGAATCTCAGACACCAAGGCTGTAAAAGAGACTTCAGGGAGTGTTGGCCTGAACAGGTATTTCAATATTTCATCAAGATTGAATGAATATGCACCACAGACATGCACCGAGGGACGACTGCACCAGAAAAGTCCATTGTCCTTGGAGGTGACCTGAATGGTCACATTGTAACAGAAAGGCAAGGATACGCATAATACCATGGAGGTCTGTGGACAACTGGACTGTGGCAAAGTCCACAACCTAGCTGTGATTAATATAAGTTTCAAAAAAGACCAAGGTGAGACCTGTTGGTGACCATCATCAAAGTGACCTCATATGATTCTATCCCTGGACATTCAAATGGACCACCTGCAATAGGAAAAAGATGCAACCAGCTGGCCCAAACAGATTACGTGGTGGAAAATTAACATGCACAAGAACAAGCTTACAGCTGCACTGACCAGCTTTGTGGTAATTCATGATCAAACAGTGAAGATTATCTGGAACAGTGGAACAGAAACTGTGGGAGGAACAAAGGCAGGCCAAATATTCACTGATAAGCAAACATTATGGTGGAATGAAGTGCGATTAAGTAATTAAAGAAAATAAGCTGGCACTCAACACGATTCAGTGTCAAATTGGAACGATACTGATCACTAAACTTGGCGGTAAAAAGGGTGGTGGCTGTCGCCAAGACCTGTATGCACAGTTGGACATGCCAGAAGAGCCAAACAATATCTACCACCTCGCCAAGTCTCACCACAGTTCCACCAAAGACACCAGCCACATCTTGCAAGTCAGGGGAGCTGGTCAACCTCACAGGATCCATCAGCTATCATGCAAGAACGATCCGACTATTTTTTCAGCATTTGCAATCAAGAATTTTCGCAACTGCCAGTTCCAAACTCTCAGTCCCTCAGTCCCCCATGACATTCTCTTTAACCAAGTCAAAGCTGAGAAGAAGGTCGAAGTGGTGATTTTCAGACATTCTTCTGAGAAGAGGCAACGGGTATTTCCAGGCTTTCCTGGAGGATCCTGCATAGCAGTTGACAAGCAGTTGAAAATGGCTTGACAGATTTACCTCCACACTTACAAAAGTAATTGGTAACATAGTAAACATGGTAAATAAATCCACTGTTTAAAAAACACTGTGTTTGTGAGTGTTTACTGTTAGTGGCCAGATGCTTACATCATAATGCAAAGTTATTTTAATTATACTATTTTAATTAACTTTTACATTTTGACTCATCCAGCCTCATACGATTACAAGAAAAAAAAAGTTTTTAAATTAAAGTGAACAGATTTGAAAATATTTCTTGCTTCTGGACTAACAGTGGAAATTTGAAGTACAAACAACTTAACCTATTTAGAGTATGTAAATTAAGCAAATAGACTTTTATCCATTAAATTCGATACTGAATAATAACTGTGTCACTACCCACTGAATTGAACAGTGAGAACTGTAACAACAAACACATTTTCCTGTTCCCTCACAATAAAAGTAACACATTCTAAAATTAATAATAAGTATTTTTTTTGTTGTTGTTGTTCAAAAGTTAATGAAATAAAAAATGAATAAATATATAAATATATAAATAAAAATTCACCTCTGTGTGAATGTCCAGATGTTTTCTGGCTGATGATTGCATTATTTTGATAAAATATAATTATATTATATTGCAGATTTTTCAAATATTTATAGTATTTTTTTAACGATTTAAGTAATTCTTTGAGAGTATATAAGGTATAATAATAATGATATAATAATAATAATAATAATAATCACAACTGTTAATAGATTAAACTTATCATTCAACAAAAATAAAGCTTATAATAAGGCAAAATAATGTATATTTAAATAGCATCTCTTCATTACGACACGTCATTACAAATCTCTTTTTTTGTTGTCAGTGAAGTTATTATAATAATCTATAATATTCTATATTCTTTACATCAGCACTAATTTGTAAAGCTGGTCTTAATAGAGCAAAATAAAATGTAAAAAAAACAACAACAACATAAAAATACATTAATTAAAAATAAAAAATGATTAAATAAATAAATAAATATAAAATAATATATAAAATTATAAGATAATATATAAGATAATATGTATAATAATAAAATAAAATATATATAATATATAAGATAATATATAAAATAATAAGATAAAATATAATTATATTTCAGATTTTTCACATATTTATAGTATTTTTTTAATGACTTAAGTCATTTTTTGAGAGTATATAAGGTATAATAATGATAATAATAATAATCACAACTGTTAGATTAAACTTATCATTTAACAAAAATAAAGGATATAATAAGGCAAAATAATGTATATTAAAATAGCATCTCTTCATTACGACATGTCATTACAAATCTCTCTCTTTTTGTTGTCAGTGAAGTTATAAAAATCTATAATATTCTATTTTCTTTACATCAGCATTAATTTGTAAAGCTGGTCTTAATAGAGCAAAATAAAATGTAAAAAAAACAACAACATAAAAATACATTAATTAAAAATAAAACAATAAATGAATAAACAAATATAAATTATATATAAAATTATAAGATAATATATAACATAATATGTATAACTAGATATGTACATTTCCTGAAGAAAATGTGAGTGGTGCTTGCAGTGGCAAAACTCTGCACTCGGTTGCTAGGGTGTTGCTATGCGGTTACTAGGGTAACTGGGGTGGTTGCTAGGATGTTGCTATGCGGTTGCTAGGGTACCCAGGGTGGTTGCTAAGGTGTTGCTATGCGGTTGCTAGGGTAACTGGGGTGGTTGCTAGGATATTGCTATGCGGTTGCTAGGGTAACCGGGGTGGTTGCTAGGGCGGTTGCTAGGGTACGCAGGGTGGTTGCTAAGGTGTTGCTATGCGGTTGCTAGGGTAACCAGGGTGGTTGCTAGGATGTTGCTATGCGGTTGCTAGGGTAACCGGGGTGGTTGCTAGGGCGGTTGCTAGGGTACCCAGGGTGGTTGCTAAGGTGTTGCTATGCGGTTGCTAGGGTACTCGGGGTGGTTGCTAGGGCGGTTGCTAGAGTACCCAGGGTGGTTGCTAAGGTGTTGTTATGCGGTTGCTAGGGTACTCGGGGGGTTGCTAGGGCGGTTGCTAGGGTACCCAGGGTGGTTGCTAAGGTGTTGCTATGCGGTTGCTAGGGTATCCAGGGTGGTTGCTAGGGTGTTGCTATGCGGTTGCTAGGGTACTTGGGGTGGTTGCTAGGGCGGTTGCTAAGGTACTTGGGGTGGTTGCTAGAGTGTTGTTAGGCAGTAACTAGTTGTCAGAGATCATTACTATGGAGTTTTATAGAGTTCTTAGCCTGATTTAACACTTAGCTAATCACTATTAACATGTAGCTATTTACTGCTAGCATGACTAGCATCTTAAAAATACCTATTTGCTAGCATGAGCCAAAAGAACCAAGTCCCATGTCTGTACGATGTTCTGATGTAGAGATATAGGACTTGCTAGATGGTTGCTAGGGTACTCTGTTTGGTTGCTAGGGAGTGGCTTGGCAGCTAACAATGATGACACTCCAAAGGCTCCTTGTCAGTATGAATGATATAAACCAACCCACCTTTTATCTATGACATTCAGATTTGAAGATATGTCTGTGTGGGTTTTCGTTGCTAGGGTGCTCAATAGTGGTTGCTAGGGTGTGGCTAGGAAGTGGTGAAGGTGATTCATGATTGGCTGTTTGCTGCCCTGAGTCAAACAAACCCACCCCCATGTCTCTATGACACTGTGATCCAAAGATATCCATCTGGGTCTTTTATAATGGCAGTCTATGGGATCTGTTGCTAGGGTGCTCTAAATGGTTGCTAGGGCATGGCTTGACAGCTTCACAGTGATCCCGAGAGTCTGATTGGTTGTCTGAGTTAAATGAGCCCTCCCCCAAGTTTCTATGACACTGTAAACCAGAGTTATGTTCAATGCAAAATTCCTATGTAAATTACCATAGTAGGAAAAAAACATGTTTTTCATGGGCCGTACCTCCCCATAGTATGTCAATGGGGCCACTTTGGGGGGCTCTTGCGCCTCAGGGGTACAACTTATACCCCATTGTGAGGTATGTTCTCGCACAGCTTGCGAGCCTCTCCAAATGTGGTGAATCGCATGTTTCTACGAAATTCTCGTTTGGCGCTAGGACCCCTCAAAGTTGGCCGTAATGCATTGTCTATGGGATTTTTCGGCTGATTTTTCGCCCCGTGTGCGAACATCGTACCCCCAATCGCTTATAAAAGTCATAGCACACCATTCCCGAATAGGCCACACGATTTGACGCCCGTTTCATGGGTCTGTGACAAAAACTGCGGGACTAGTTACGCGCCGAAATTTGTACGGAAGAATAATAATAATAAGCACACAGCATAGTAATAGTGATGCTTCGCCTTTGGCAAGCACCACTAATAATAAGATAAAATATAATTATATGATATAGCAGATTTTTCAAATATAGTATTTTTTATGACTTAATAGAGCAAAATAAAATATATAAAAATACATAAAAATATATTAATTAGATACACATCATTCTTCGGATTAATTATTAAAAGTCATCATGAGACAAGTAACTGAAATGCTGCTGACGAGATTCAGAGGCAAAACACTTGGAGTATGTTTTTGGAATGTTCACTGCTGATTCAGATTGTTCGGCAGGGGGCGCCCTTTCTCTTTATATAGCTAAACAAATTAAAGATTATATTCTTGTGCGTCCTAATCAGTTGTGATATTTGTGATAATTGAATATAGTAACCTAATGACAGTTTGTCATGTATGTGGTTTTAGGTCTTGAGGTCACGTGTGTTGTTGTTTTGAGATGTTTGAAAAAATAGAATTGCAAAATGATATTGATAATTAATAAAATAATTATAATGTTTATAATGTATGCGAAAGTAATGTATAATAATGTATAGATTATAATGCCATTATAATAGCTTTCAAAAACGCAGATGCCAAACGCGCTGATGCTGGCTCTCAGTACGTTTAAAATCCATCCTGTTATTTCCCTGCGTGCTGACGTCACTTAGAGAAACTCTTGCGCGTGTGGCCTGCAGTTCGGACAGCGGTCAGATCGTCTGATCATCAAACACCAAAAAACTCTCACAATGGGAAACTGTCAAGTGAGTATTTCGTTTCCTTTTTTATCCGCTAATGCGCACCGCACATACGTCAACGTCAGAGAGAGATGTAACAGTTACTTAAACATTCTGCGCAGAGTTCGTACAGGACACGTCGCATAATCGATCAATTCAATGCGGGTGGAAAAAGGAGAAAAGAAAAATTAATATAAAGAGAAAAGAACAAAGAACACAGTTAAAATATCTCAATAATCTGGGCTGCGTTTTCCCCTGCCAAGATGCTTTTGACAACCGCAGCCCTTTGCATGAACTCTGAATGTGATGCCGTATTATGCGTCTCATGTTTCTTTTCTGAGCTTTTCAGGATTGCTTTTGTTGTTAAATGTTGAAAATCCTTTTATCCTTTCACTTTTCGAATATGTGTAACAGCGCTTTAGATTATATGTGATTTTATATAGGGAAGGAATGTATCATAGTCCCGTTATGTGAATGAGTCAGAGGAAGCTTTGGGAGGAGGCTGAGACAAACTCAGTTTCATTTTGGCCTGTAAAGGGGCCTCCGTCTGGGATTATAGTGTTTGGACAGGACAGGGCGCTTCCTATGAGCATTCCAGAGCCGGGCTTTTGTTCATATGGAGGAGGCTGGGGCGCTAGTAACACAATAAACCTCTTCAGTCACTAAAAGAGTACAAATACTGTATCAGTACAAATAAAAAGAAGGTATTTTATTATCATTATTGTTATTTTTAGGGGTGTGTTTTGGCACCACTACAACAGTAAAAATATTTTAGGGCTTTTAAATCTTTAAAATATGTAAGCAACAATTATTTTGTGGAAGGATCTAGATGAAACTTCACTACTCATCAACTTATCAATACATTTTAATAAACAGGATTTAACTAATTTTAGCTAATAATAACACTGGTTTTATTTGTTTTAAACACATATTTTTCTTAATAGCTGTAAGAATTGTTTTTATAATTTTTCAGTAATAATAAACAGTGACATTTAAATATTTGCTATAGCAGGAGTAGTTGTAGCATGACTCTTATATTAAATTCAATATTATGATCAATATTTAATACAGTTGGCACATATAATTGATATAACGGTTCACAACTGTTGAATGCTAAAACATGAATTTAGTGATCTGGGCTTGTATTACTTAATTACAGTTGAAGTCAAAAGTTTACACACCATTTGCAGTATCTGCAAAAATGTTAATTATTTTACCAAAATAAGAGGGATCATACAAAATGCATGTTATTTTTATTTAGTACTGACCTGAATAAGATAATAGTGGAATTTATAAAAAAAATACCCTGTTCAGAAGTTTACATATGTTGTTACCTGAATGATCCAACAGCTGTGTTTTTTTTGTTGTTGTTGTTTGTTTTTTGTTTTTTATTAAGTGATAGTTGTTCATGAGTCCCTTGTTTGCCCTTATTTACGTGTGTAAATCATAATCCCTGTTCTTCAGAAAAATCTTTCAAGTCCCACAAATTCTTTGTTTTTTCAGCATTTTTTTTTTTTTGTATTTGAACAATGTGCAACTATTACAGAAGGTTAAAACCTGATGCTTCAGAAGGAAAAAACTATGCATTAAGAGGCAGGGGTGTAAACTTTTCAACAGAATGAAGATGTGCACATTTTTCTAATTTTTATTTTATTATTTTTTTCATTTAGTACTGCCCTTCAGAAGCTACAGAAGATATTTACATGTTTCCCTGTAGACAAAATAAGTTAAATTTACCCTGAACTTTAGATTCAAAAAGTTTTCACCCCCGGCTCTTAATGCATTGTTTTTGCTTCTGAAGCATCAGTGAGCATTTGAACCTTCTGTAATAGTTGCATACGAGTGCATATGATCTCAAAATCATACAGTGATTGTTGGAAAGCGTTCAAATTCACAAAAATGCTGAAAAACCAACGGGGTCATTTTTATAAATTCAACTATTATTTTCACTTGTGGACTATATGTAAACATCTTTTATGTGAAAAATCCTGTTCAGGTCAGTACTAAATAAAAAATAACATGCATTTTGTATGATCCCTCTTATTTTGGTAAAATAATTAACATTTTGCAGATTCTGCAAGGTGTATGTAAACTTTCGACCTCAGTTGTATGCCATTTAATGTGAAAAGGATCAAACATGATGAACTTTTTAAATAATTCTCTGCTTTTATTTGACAGCCAACCGTTGTTCCTTATGAAGACTTTGATGTAGTTGCTGACATAAAGGCCATCCGGAAAGCCTGCAAAGGTTTAGGTAAGATGCTTAAGTCAGTCTTACATTGTAATCAGCGTTCAGTATGTTATCAAATTAATCTCCCGTACAATTTCAGTTCTATGTGCTGTTATAGTTAGTCTGCTATTTACTGGATATTTTCATCACTAGAAGATACATTTGTGGTCTTTCAATAAAATTTTCAAGGAACTGATGAGAAAGCCATCATAAACATCCTAGCCAATCGAAGTGCAGCTCAGAGACTGGAGATCAAACATGCCTACTTTGAGAAATATGATGATGTGAGTATTCTAAAAACATAACAGAAATAGTTTTTGGGAGAATGGCATTTGGACATCTTTTAAGAAAAAAGAGCATGCCTTAACAAATTTATGTTCTCTATAAAGGAGTTGGTGGAGGTTTTGAAGAGTGAGCTGACTGGTAATTTTGAGAATGCCATTCTTGCCATGTTGGACCCTCCTCACGTGTTTGCTGTTAAAGAGCTCAGGAAGGCCATGAAGGGCGCTGGCACGGACGAGGATGTCCTGGTGGAGATCCTGTGCACTGCTACTAATGCTGTATGTTAATTTGTTTTGAATTAAAAAGCTCTGCAGGTTCCTGTGTTTGTCACCAATTCCAAAACTGGGACAAAAGTTTGTCCCCAATATGAGTCATTTACTACTTTTTGTTTTCTAACAGGAGATTGCCACTTACAAAGAAACCTACGCCCATGGTAAGAATGACTTAAACAGTATACTTTCAACAATGCCAAACTAAAAGCTTCAACATGAGGCATTTAAATTTTTAGGTCCCCTCAAGTATTGTCTTAAAAATTGTGCTATGTAACACTATGTTTTGTCAGTTTGAATTTATGCATGAAATGCAAAATGCCTCATTGCAAAATGGCTACCAAAATTAAATATCAATTTATTGTGTTACTACTAAATATTCCAGTTTTTAAATATAGAATTTTTAGTGTAATTTCTAGATTCTTAGAAAGCTAGATTTTAGACACTTCAAAAAGCAAAATTCTTTTTATTTTGTTCATAAAGGGACAATATTGTGTATATTTTAGCATTTTGACCCACAATTATTCTACAAATTGTTGTCAAATTCACTGCATCGAATTTCATTGCTGGTTATAATTACTATTGTAATAGATAATCTCAGGGATGCTAACTTTTGTTTTTAGGGGAAATTTGCTGATTTAAATCCAGAATAGGATATTTATGTGATTTGCATAGATCTGATGAGTTTTTAAATTTGGGGGGATTACCAAACTAAATTCTGTACTTGCTGAAAGGCGAATGCTATCAAACCCTCCTGGGGGTATAATGCACAGGTTTCTAATTACAAAGGCAAAGGTTTCTATTTATGCAGCGGTGATTATTTTAGCTAATCACAGGAATGTCTATTGAAAACAATGGCCAATCAGAGTTGTTTACATAAGGTTAGTCAGAATCCACTCAACATCCTTCAAAACACTAATACACTGAGTTTTACACAATCTCAAATCCTCCCATTATGACAAATAAAGCATAGACTCAATGTAAATAAACTGTTAGAAATTAGATTAACTGATTATAATTTTTCACATGAATGAGCTCAGTTAGTCTGGCTGTAAAGGGAGCACTCTTTGCTCATTTTATTTTTATAATCTATTCACAATTTGAAGAAAAGTTTAGTTTGTCATGCTTCTAAGAGGACCTATGTCCACGTATACTGCTAAGTTTCACGAGTGACAAATGCACATAATTACAGGAGTAAATTTGCTGAATTGTTCCGTGAGTCACTTCTGAAATTGCTATGATTAACATTGATAACCATAGCAACAAACTAGACAGAACATCTGACTAGCCTGTGTCAAAATAGATCTGTGCATTAAGTGTTGTAGTTTAAATGCAGGACATCTCTTTTCATATGTCCTTTTTAAAGCCATGTTTAAAAGTATTCGACTTTTTAAAATTAAATCTAAAATGAATTAAAGGTATTTGAAGCATTACTTAATTATTATTAGCATTAATAATTCACTTATTTCATTTGTTTCGCATTTTCAAGTAGTTAACTTGTTAAAATAGTTAATTAACCCCTTTAGGCTATTGGGGTCTTATTTATTTATTTTTAAATGTTCCCTTCTTGTCTAAATGACACAAGACTTTGTAACTTTTCCTACATATGCTATTTATTATACTTAAGTACAATAAAAGTCTCAAATGCTGTTATAATAGTCATGCAAAGAAAAACATCTTTGTCTCCCCCTGATGAGTTTGCATGAGCTTCTCTAGGGGGCACTCCATCCCATACCTGTGCCACTCAATCCCGGACTCCATTTCCCATTTACCCCTGCCTAGGAACTGATTACAGGCACCTGTTTCCAATCAGGCGGGCTATTTAAGGGTGTTTTCACACCTGGCACTTTGTTTCAGAACCTGGCGCTTTTCCCCCCTTAGCTCGATTCATTTGGGCATATGTGATCCCAGCAGTCACGCTCGGATCTGTGCCAAAGTAATTGGTCTGTGATCGCCTGAAAGAGGTGGTCTCGGACCAAGGCTATATCACAACGTATAATGGGTCATTACAGTTCCGTGAAAAGCATTAGCTTTGTTGTTTTGCTAATACCTCTAAAAATTTACCTGTGAATGTTTGTGTGGGCACGTGTTCGTCATTCAAAATCAAAGCGTGCCTTTTCATTTTATAATCCTGTCTTATTGCTCTCTCTGTAGTAGGTGCATTTTAAAAATGTTTTCCAGACTAATCCTGGACTCCTGCTCATAATTAGAAATTAATATAATGACAGCTACAAAAAAAGCAACAATAAGCCCGCAAAGCTGTTGTTGTTCCATCCTGATGGATGACAGCTGAGCGGAATTCCGGAAAATAAACAACTCGCGGTGGAACTTGCACATGACTTTGCAGTGAGAAAGCGAACTGCAGCAAGAATAAAAAGCAACATTGTAATAATTGTAATCCCTGTTTTGGAAAGCAATCGATCTACAGGTGTGAAAGCACCCTAAGTTGCACCCTTTTACCCACTGATCGCTGTGTATTGTTTGTTTGTAACGTTATTCCTAGCCGTCGTGTTTTCCTTGTTTTCCTGGTTTTCCTAGTTTCCTGGTTTCCTTGCCTGTGTTTAGACCCTTGGACTTTTAGCATTCGTGCACTGTTTATTGTACGTTTGCCGCCTTGGAAGGTTCTGCAGCAGAAGCTGCCACCTCGGGAGGAGTTGGAGTGAACATCCCCCCCAGAAGGAGGTGGAGCGGACTCCTGGTCTGGAGCAGGCTCTGGAGCAGATTCAAGGACTGGAATGGGCTCCGGATTCAAGGACTGGAGTGGGCTCCGGAGCGTATTCAAGGACTGGAGCAGGCTCGGGAGCAGATTCAAGGACTGGAATGAGAGGAGTAGTAGAGCAGTGTATAGCCTAAACACACAGGATGGCTACCGCCATTATAGGAAGCACTGAGGACAGGAGAACAAGCTCTATAACAGCCACTGCTGAGGCCCTTGGGACGCCAGCTGCTCTGGCCGTAACCAGCGGTGGGTTCGCCAAACTGGAAGCCAGCCTCATATGCCTGTGCAATGCATGGGTGTCTTCAAATGCAACATTTATGATGATCGGGAACACTGGAGTGGCATTTGTGACAATTGAAGACTGTGGCATGACATCCATGATGGCTGGAGGCTCAGGTGTAGCGGCCATCATGGAATGAGTGGCTTCTGCTGAAGAACCTCCTGAGGTGGCACACGTACAATAAACAGTCCAAGAATGATCAAAATCCAAGGATCTAAACACAGGCAAGAAAACCAGGAAACTAGGGCAACACGGAAACTAGGGCGGCTAGGAATAATGTTACAAACAACACACAGCAATCAGTGGGTGAAAGGGTGCAACTTAAATAGTCCTCCTGATTGAAAACAGGTGCCTGTAATCAGTTCCTAGGCAGGGGTAAATGGGAAATGCAGTGGCAAAGGTATGGGATGGAGTACCCTCAGAGGAGCTCATGGGCACTCCAGCTAGAGATTGTGACATTATTATGTGTTCATTTCTTTTTAAAAATACAGTTATTAATAGGGTTGCATTATAAATCGTAATAATATCGCAACCGAAATTAGGAAAAGATGCGATGTTCATGCGCACATCTTGTTAATCAGGCACAGTTCTGTAATCAGTAGTAAAACGCTGCCTGAAGGTCAAAGGGCTCTCGCGTGAAAACTCCAAATACGCCCCACAGAAGAAACCCAGGAAATCCCTATAGCAGTTGCTGAATAAACAGAAGATTTAATAGCTTTCATTGATTCAACGTGACTAATAAACACATGACTACGATAATATATGTTTTATCTGAGTTCTTCTTATAATTTCCCTTACAATAAAGTATATAATAATGCAGTGCTAATCAACATAGCCTTCCACTGCTTAGAATACTATGAAATATGTCGCGTGCCTTATTCTAAGAAGCCACATCATATCACAGAAGGATTCATTTCAAACACTTTATTGATGTTATGAAGTGAGCTTGGAGTAAAATCATGTTATTAAATGTGGTATTTTCACATGCTTTCAAATGGAGCAGCATTTACTACACAGAGCCAACTTCATTATCGTAGCGCGGTTTGATAATATTGACATATGAAATAGATGATTTTGTCTCTGTGGTTTTGTGTAGCTTATGAGTGAACTATGGCTCTATGTAGTAAATGCTGCTCCATCTGAAAGCATGCACGTGATGGGAATTTTCTACTGATCACAGAACCGGCTTTACTGATAAGATGCGCATGGATATCGCATGCGATTGATTGTGGAGCCCGAGTTATTAATCCTCTGAATCTAGCATATGAATTTGTACAAAGATTTGGCCATATTTTAGAATCATTATGGTTTATATAATTTGCTAAAGATTCGTAAGACAGTATAATGGGTGAAAAAAAAAAGTAGAATTATCTGGGGAACAAAATATAGACAATGTTCACATTTACAGGGTTCTCAGAAGTGAAAATCGTCATAGCTGGGAAAACGTCTATAGGGATGAACGGAAAATACAACAAATTTTTACAAAAATATGATATCTTGATTCTATGATTTCATAAAAGGCAGAAAAAATATTAAGAGAAAGAAATTAAATTTGTTAATAACTGTGTTACTACAATGTTAATAACTGTGTAAGTGTGTCATCAGAGTCTGTAAAGGGTCCACACTTGAGATTTGGACAAGTGCTTTTCTGGTTTAGTAAGCAACCACCAAGTTACCCCTCAATTCACCTTAGCAACCACATACCACAACATCAGTTCCCTAAAGTTCAGTCACAATCATAGTTACATGATCACAGTTTTTCCTCAGTTTGAACAGTTCTACTGCTTTATCAAATGAAGCAAACTACTACTGTGTTGCTGTCTACAGTGCATGAAAGGGATTTGGAGGAAGACATTGAAGCAGACACCAGTGGGGATGTTAGGAGACTACTAACAATGCTTCTCCAGGTAAATTCGTTCTAAATCAAAATGGTTGCTTAGGCCTTACAAAATGACTACTCCGCAGTCCCGAGTGACATAAAATGCTCAGTGAGGGCCTGTGTTTAGTACCCCTCCCTCTTCCTGCTGTCCCTATAGAGCACTGGAGCTTGGCAGTGCTTCAGATCCCCTTTCATTAGATAAGTAGAAGCAGGATTCAGTGACGTGACTCAGATTGGATTTCACTGTCTCGGTCAAGGGCGTCAATACTTTCTCTTTTGTAGGGCAACAGAGATGAGAGCTACGAGGTGGACGAAGCGCTGGCAGAGCAAGATGCCGTCTCACTGTTTGAAGTAGGATGTGTGGATAACATCTACAATATGATCCTATGTATAACTTTGAAGACATAATGTTACATATCCTTTGAGATTCATAACATTTATTTGAAATTTTGTTACAAGATATCTTATAACATTATAAAAGTTTTTACTGTCACTTTTCATCAGTTTAATGCACCCTTGCTGAAAAAAAGGATTAATTTCAATAAATAAATCAATCAATCTTACCAGCCCTAATGTTTTGAACAGTAGTGTTTTTTTTTAAACAGTAGTGTATTTTTATGTTATTTATTAGTATGTTTAACATTCAACATTTATAAAATGAATTTTACATATAGTTATATATGATTATGTGTCTAAAAGAGTTTATATTTTAGATGCTGTCTACACTTATGATATTTCATTTTAGTTTGTATCTTACTGATTCCCAAAATTTTTGTCACCCAAACCCCTTTAAACCTAAAATACTTGACATACCTCCTTTTTTAATATAAATTGTTTTAATGTTAATATATTTAAATAATTTAACATTAACAACATGTCTGTGGTTCTCTGATGTGGGTTATTTGACACTCAGGAAAACAAATATTTCTTTGACATTTTTATGATTTAATTGTTTAGTAACTTTTTATCCACTCACAAAGCCCTTGGAGATCCCTTTCAAGTTCCAGTTTGGGAAACCCTGATCTGTCAAAATAAAAAACAAATATGTACTGTATGAGTGCTAGAATGCACAGATATCTATGAATGAATCAGTTCTATTCACAGATCCAGTTCTACTGTTGTTTATTAATGTATGTTTTAATTCTCTGTAAGGCTGGAGAGGGCTGCTTTGGCACAGATGAGTCAACTTTCAGCTACATTCTGGCCGCCAGGAACTACTTACAACTGCAGGCCACATTCAAAGCCTATGAAGCTGTGAGTTTGTTCTGTTCTTTGATCTCAAGGCAGTAACTTAGCACAATAAATTATGTTAATTCACATGTAACAGCTCTGGATGACTTTTACATTGTATTTCATGTTGTTCTCCAACAGATTTCTGGAACAGAGATTTTGGATGCAATCGATAAGGAAACCTCTGGAACTCTGAAGGACTGCTACATCACTCTTGGTTTGTTTTAATCACAGGCTTTGTTTAAAAAAAGCAGCGAATGCAAATTTTTTTGCATATCCAACTCTATTCAAGTTTTTTTTGTAATATGAACAACAAAGATATTACTGTACATGACATCTAAGTAAAGTAAAAACTAAGTAAAGTAAAAACTATGAAAAAGTAATTGTAATATCACACACAAGTTGTGGGGGTGTCAGACCTTCTACTGTGTCTGGATTGACCTGTTTTCACTGAGATCAATTCATAGTTCAGCCCATCCAAGACGTAGATGAGTTTGTTTTTTCATCAGAGACATTCATGGAGACATTTAGCATTCTATTACTTGCACGAGTGGAGCTTCTGCAGTGAATGGGTGCCATCAGAATTATAGTCCAACATCACAATAATCCACAAGTAATCCACATAACTACATCCATCAGTTAACATATTTTAAAGTGAAAAGCTGTGTTTGTAAGAAACAAATACAGCACAAAGGCATTTTAACTTTAAACCGTTGCTTTAGGTAAAAAAAAGTCCATTATCCATTTTAATGCTTTCTCCAGTGAAAAAGTCCATCTACCAATATATTTGTTTAGAAATGTTTTTTATTTGTAAACAGTGCTTGATCAGTGCGTATTTCCATCGTGATTCGGACAAGAGGACTTTTTCACTGGAAAAAGTAATATTATAGGTAAAGAACTCATATTTTAGCCAGAAGCAATAGTTTGAGGTTGAAAATGTCTTGATGGGTTTGTTTATTACAAGCGCACAGTTTTTCACCTCACAAGAGTCACTTCCAAAACAAAAATGTACAGATAATGTACTCGCCCCCGTTATCCAAGATGTACATGTCATTCTTTCTTCAGTCGTTAAAAAAATATATTTTTTGAGGAAAACATTTTAGGATTTCTCTCCATTTAGTGGACATCTATAGTGGACGAGCCCAGCCAAGGAAGAAGGGTCTTATCTAGTGAAACAATTGGTTATTTCTAAAAAAAAAAAAATACAATTTACATACCTTTTAACTTGAAAAGCTTGTCTTGTCTAGGTCTGCATGAACTCTGTTTTTTCTGGTTCAGTACAGTTATCTCATTTTCTCCTCCAACTTCAAAATCATCCTACATGGCTGTTTTACTTTTTTTGTAAAGGGTGTTTGACCTTCTTAGAATGTTCACTTTGTAAACACTGGGTCGGTACTTCTGCAGCAGTTTAGGATGATTTTGAAGTTGGAGGAGAATTTTTCAACATTTTCCCTAACTGTCTTGTACCGGAGTTCACACAGACCTAGACAAGATGAGCGTTTGAGGTTAAAAAGTATATAAATTTTACATTTTTTAGAAAATAACTAATCGTTTTGCTAGATAAGACCCTTATTCTTTGAATGGGTTTAGAGTCCTTTGAAGCTGCATTTAAACTGCATTTTGAAAGTTCAAACTCAGGGGCACCATAGAAGTCCATTATATGAAGAGGAATCCTGAATTGTTTTTCTCAAAAAAACATAATTTTCTTATGTCTCAAGAAAGACAGACATGAACATCAAGACATAACAAGGGGGTGAGTACATTTTCTGTAAATTTTTGTTCTGGAAGTGAACTATTCCTTTGATTGATGGACTGGTGTCATGTGGATTGCTTGTGGATTGTTGTGATGTTTTTATCAGCTGTTTGAACAGTTATTCTGACGGCACCCATTTACTCCATTGGTGAGCAAGTAATGTAGTGCTGTTAAGCGATTAATCGCGATTAATCGCATCCAAAATAAATGGTTTTGTTTACATAAGTGTGTGTACTGTGTATATTTATTATGTATATATAAATACACACATATACAGTATATATTTAAAAAATATTTAAATGTATTTACGTGTATATATTTATATTCATATTTATTTAATTTATACATAAATATATTTAATATAAAAAAAAACCATAAAATATTTTTCTTAAATATATACATGCATGTGTGTCTGTTTATATATACGTAATAAATATACACAGTACATATATTACATGAACAAAAACATTTATTTTGGATGCGATTAATCACGATTAATCATTTGACAGCACTAGCAATGATAAATTTCTTCCATCTCTTGATGAAGAATCAAACTCATCTACATCTTGAATGGCCTGAGGTTGAGTATTTATTTCAGCATGTTTTCATTTTTTGATGAGCTATTCCTTTAAGTCACTACTATATGCAAACACATCAGATTGGGTGCTTTGTGAACAAAGCTAAACTGCCATGATAAAATACATCAATATTAGAGTTTCCAGTTTTGATTATTTGCCTAGCAATTCTACAGCTAACTGGTTAACACTTCCTATTTAACCCATAGTGAGGTGTGCTAAGAACCCACAGCTATTCTTTGCCCGAAGGCTGAATGCTGCTATGAAAGGTGCCGGAACTGATGAAGACACTCTCATCCGCATCATTGTGTGTCGCTCAGAGGTATAATGCCAGTTATCAAATCATCTTTCAAAAAATAAAATAATAATAATGATCAGTTGTCAAATTGGAAATTAAACCTATTGCACTGTGGAATTTTACATGATGCAAATGTCTATAGATCTATAGATCACAGACACTGATATTTAGCATGAAGCATATTGTATACTGCATAAAGTATGTGCTAAAGAGGTTAGATTAGACCATCTTATAAAACAACCTGTAATGGACTCTCTTCTGTTTGAATAGATTGATCTGGAGACCATTAAAGACATGTACCTGGAGAAATATGATGTGACTCTAAAAGACGCCATCAGCTCGGAATGTGGCGGAGATTTCAAGCGCCTCCTGCTGGCCATCCTTCACTAAGGCACACAATATGAGTGCTTACCATGGACCAAAGGAGGTTTCACTATAGTAACAATCAAGGCAAACTAACATGACTCATTTTCTGTCCTGTTGTCTACAAACATGTTTTTAGCTTAAAGTTTAATGTGGAGAATTAGTAACACAACCTTCAAGTACAAAATGTTTAATATCAATGTTTTATTGCACTGATATGTATTCCTTATATATTATGAAAATGTAAAACACCACGCAAAAGTCTCATGAGTAGCTGTCCTCACAAACACAAACATGCATTTGTGGCCAGTTTCTGTGACATTCCTTATTCTTGAGGCAAAATTGGCCAGTTGAAATTGTTTAAGGGGAGTCTTGTGCTTTCTAGGATTGCAAGATTACATTGCTGCATTATGGAAAATAGAATTTGAGTTTCCCCATACGCCAGTATTTTGCCACACTAAAACCTCACAGTTTTACTGTTTCAAAATGTGCATGACAATGTGAAATCTGAATATGTATGTGAATGACTTTGTGAAGCATGTGGAGAAATGCTAAAATTACAATGTAACATTTACGGTCTGCAAAACAATTGCATATTTATGAGACTAGTGCAGCCAATTTGTCTACTTGTGGTAAAATATCTAGATTATTGAAGCAGTTTTTACTCACCCAATTAGTAGTTGTTATAACTAACACAAGACTAAAGTATTTATATTATGTACATGGAATATTTTAATATAACTTACAGTATATTTTAATATATCTCGAACACAAGAATACAGGCAGAGTTCTGCTGTTCTCCCAACAATTGTATTTGATCAAATTAATATAAAGAACATTCACACATTCACAACACAGGCCAATGTGTCATTCGGTAAAACTGAATTGCAGGACTTGCTATTTGAAAAATGACCATTTAAGATACAGTTTGAATAAACATGAGATGGAATCTGGAGTAGTATGTTCTGTATTAACAGTTGTGTTTCACTCTATAAAGTAATTATGAATAAAATAAAGCGGATCAAAGTTACTGGGTGACTAGCCTTATTATTGTGTAATTTTCTCTTTTTTTCACTTATATATATTGTTACCTTTCTCCCCAGTTGTCAAAATAACCCAATCAGGTTTGTGATAATTCGATAATCTTTTTGTTCTGTACATTTTCTGTTGCTGGTTTCTCACTGTAAGTCAGTTACCAAATGTATAATTACCTGAACAAAATAATTGCAAGTTTTAGGTTGAGTTTAGCTTTCTGAAACTTATGTTAAAATTCTTTCTGATTATATATGTAAGAATATTTTAAAATAATTCAAGGTTAAGCAACTAAAAATCAAGATTGTCTTATTGTAATTCACACTTTAACATCCTTTCTTTGAAAAGAAGAGTTTCAAAGACAGTTTAGAAAAACATGAGGTACACTACCAGTCAGAAGTTTTTGAATAGTAAGATTTTTAATGTTTTTTTGAAGAGGTCTCTTCTGCTTACCAAGCCTACATTTATTTTATCCAAAATACATCAAAAGCAGTAATACTCCTTTTTTATTTGAATATATTTTAAAATGTAATGTTATAACTGTGATCAAGCTAAATTTACAGCATTACTCCAGTCTTCAGTTGTCACATGATCCTTCAAAAATTATTCTAACATGCTGATATTTAATATTTAAAACAGTTGAGTGCATTTTGTTCAGGATTTTTCAATGAATAGAAAGTTGAAGTTTGTCTGAAATAAAAAGCTTATACCATTTAAAGCTTGGAGTCACTATATATATATATATATATATATTTATTTTTTTTTTTTTTTTTTTTTTTTTTTGAGATTATAGAAATACTTTTATTTAGCAAGGATGCTTTAAATTAATCAAAAGTGATGATGAAGACATTTATAATGAATAATTTATATAGAATAATTTATAATTATAATGATTTCTATTTCAGTAAATGCTGTTCTTCTGAACTTTCTATTCATCAAAGAAACCTGAAAAAAAATTCTACTCAGCTGTTTTCAACATGATGATGATGATAATAATAATAATAATAATAATAATAATTTTTTTTTTTTTTTTTTTTTTTTGAGTAGCAAATAAGAATATTACAATGATTTCTGAAGGATCATGTGACTGGAGTAATGATGCTACAACTTAAGATTTAAAATCACAGGAATAAATGACATTTTAAAATATATTTAAATAGAAAACAGTATTAATAATATTTCAAAATTGTATTGTTTTTAATGTACTTTGGATCAAAGAAATGCAGACTTCTAAAAATTAAAAAAAAAAAAATCTTATTGTTCAAAAACGTCTGACTGGTAGTGTAGGTCCATTTTAAATGTGATTTATTCATTTGCAAAAGCTTTATAAATAAATAAAATCTTATAAATGTTTATATATTATTGGGTAAAATTATAAGCGCGTCTAACATCCTATATTTAAAAACTTAAAAAATATAATAAAGAAGAAGAAGAATAGACTATTCAACTCTTAATATTTCTATCATTTTAAAGCTTAATTTATTTTTAACAAATAAACATATCGGTGATAAATTAAAGCAATAAACCCCAAGAAGCCGTGGTTTCCGCTTCACGTCGTGCCCAACAACGCCCATTAGCTGTTATAAATTCACTGTAAACCACAGCTTCACAGGGCTTATTGCTTTTATAAAACGGTTATTCCATATACGTAGTAAAGTTTCACAAAATAAAACAGAGCAAATTAAGTGTAAGGTTTAAAATAAAAACAGTAGGCTATTCTTCCACCAAACAATAGTTCCTCAGAAACAGTTGTGGCTGCAACAAAGTGGTTGCCAAGCAACACACAAAAGTAAACAAAGGTGTATGTTTGTAGAGTAATTTACAACAGCTTCGAACGCGGCTCAACCAATCAGGATCAAGGACCGGAACATTTATAATATCAATGAATAGGTTAGCTAAAATCAAATAAAACAGCATTCACATGAAACTGTAGATTATTTCAGTCGTATAGTGAGCTCGGTTCTTGTGTTTGGATAGACTACAGCGCATATTGCTTATGCAGTAAACAGTAGGTGGCGGTGTGTTTTAGTGGCGCTCCAGCCGCCAGTGTCTCGTAGAAGAAGAACAACAAAGAAATTCTCAAAACACTCGTGGCTGTGTGTGTGTACAGGTCAGCAAGTCGCTACAAATAATTGTCCATTTGAGCTTTGTACGGAAATTTGAGCAGGTATGTCATGTAGTGTGACTCTAGTGCGTTGAAAGAGATAATAAAGGAAACAGTTTAACCACCGGATTTTTCGCATGAATATAATGTTTGACCTAAAGTGTGAAAGCTCTTCAGGTGAAGAGGAAGAGACGGAGACAGGAGAGCCCACTTTAACAGCACAGATATCCAGGTGTGCGAATGTAACATCAGCGGATTTAGACGAATTAGAGCACAACCGGAACGAGTCCAGTACTGTAAAACAAACAGTATGGGCTGTGAACTGTTTTAAAGCCTGGCTGCGTGAAAAGCAACTGACGATCGACTTTAAAACCGTTGAGAAGTCGGAGCTGAACACGGTGCTCCGTGAGTATTATGGCTCTATACGGACGAGCAAAGGAGAGTTGTACGGAATCAGCAGCTATGTCGGGCTTCGGGCTGGACTGAATAGGTTCGTGAACGACCCTCCCATCAACCGAGCGTGGAATCTAATGCAGGACGCCGAATTCAGGTCCGCCAATAATGTCTTTAAAGGCGTCGTTAAGCAGATCCGACGCTCCGGTCGAGATATAACAACACATTACCCCCCGATTTCACCTGAGGACCAGCACCTGCTGAAACACTCTCCTGCGCTGGACCCTGGCAACCCAAAAGGCTTGTTAAACAAGGTCTGGTATGACATCCAGTTACATTTTGGACTCAGGGGTAAGGAGGGCAACCGACACCTGCAGCCAGACTCGTTAGCTCTGAACCGAGACCAAAACGGATTCAAATACTTCACGATGACATTAAACGAGGACAAAAACCTACAGGAAAAGGACAAGAAAAACCGCAGGGCTATGTATGAAGAGCCCGGCAATCCGCTGTGCCCGGTTGCGTCTCTGGAGAAATATCTGAGCAAAATCCCATCCGACGCTAAAGCGCTGTATCTGCAGCCCAAAAGGACGTATGTGATCACCGACGAGATGTGGTATACTTCGTTTCCTCTGGGAGTCAATTATTTGTCTCAAATGCTTCCCAAAATATGCAAAGAAGCCGGAATGAGAACGACCTACACGAACCACAGTCTGAGGCTCACTGCCATTCAAAGATTGACTGAATCGAGGGAGATCGTGGCGGTATGTCTGCAGAGGTATGTTTAGCCTGAAAACAAAGCAAAACGTTCAGAATATAAACAGTGATTGCTCCTCTCCAGGTTTCATACACTGTCACAGATTTCTTTATGCTTATAATGTTAGATTTTGGCATGGAGTGCTTAAATTTCGTATAACAGCATTGGGCCTGTAACATCTGACTGTACTTGTCTATTGTTGCTTGGCAACACACAGCCATAGAAACAAAGAATGGTGCACTGGAAACTTTTTTTTTTTTTTTTTCTGGGCTGTCAAACAATTAAGTAAGGGATAATTTAAGGATTTTAAACGCACTACGCCGTGGCAAAGAACCACCTGATGCATAGCGGAGGGTGGTTGCCCCGGCAAAGTGCATTTAAGTGAGGGATAATCAACGGTTTGCTGTGCATTAACAGATTTTAAATGCACGACATGGGGGAAAGAACCACCCAACACGAAGCGGAGCACTTTGCCTTTTAAAATCCTTTAATGCATGGTAAGCCGTTGATTATCCCGCGTATTCCATGGTCATTTGCCAAGTTATAGACAAGTTAAAACTAGTATTGCTCATTAAAGCGCAATATTTGACTGAATGGGTAAAAATAATTTTTTTAGTTACGGCATGTTAATCTGCGATCTCCGACCTCTCACTGTGTGTGTGTTTGTGTGTGAGTGATGTGTGTTGGTTAGTGTGCATCAAAGCAGTGCGTTGATATGGAATATTGATTAAACTGACTTGGAACTACCTGTGGATTAAACGGTTTTACTGCATACCTGCCAGCCAATCAGAATCCAGTATTCAAACAGACCATGGAATAATCGCAATTAATCACATGCAAAATAAATGGGTGTTTAAATAGAACGTGTGTACTGTGTATGTTAATTATGTATATATAAATACACACGCATACATATATTACGCATACGTAATAATTGTGTTTGTGTGTGTGTGTGTGTATATATATGTTATATATAAAATAAGTGTTTACAGAAAATATGTCTGTGTGCTTATTGTAATGATGTATGTATAAATACACACAAGATTAGCCTATGTAATTTAAAAATATATGTATATTTATATTTACATATAATAGTGCTATCAAATGATTAATCATGATTAATACATCACAATAATCGCATAAAAAATAAAACTGTTTACGTATGTGTGTGTTCTGTGTATATTATGTATATAAAATAAATACACACATGTATGTAATTAAAAATAATTTTATATTTTTAAAATGTATATTTACATATAATTTATATTAGTGCTGATTATAGAAACTAATACTTTTATTTAGTAAGGATGCTTTAAATCGATCAAAAGTGATGATAAAAACATTTATAATGTTACAAAAGTTTTTATTTATTTATTTTTTTTTAGATAAATGCTGTTCTTCTGAACTTTCTATTCATCAAAGTAACCTGAAAAATTCTACTCCACATAACTAATAATAATAATAATAATAATAATAGTAATAAATGTTTTTGAGCTGCAAATCTGAATATTAGAATGATTTCTAAAGGATCACGTGACTGGAATAATGATGCTAAAAATTCAGCTTTGAAATCACAGGAATAAATTGCATTTTTAAATATATTCAAATAGAAATCTGTTATTTGGAATAGTAAAAATATTTCAAAATGTTACTGTTTTTGCTGTATTTTGGATCAAATAAATGCAGGCTTGGTGAGCAGAAGAGGCTTCTAAAAAACCTAAAAAAATCTTACTGTTTAAAAAAAACTTTTGACTGGTAGTGTATATTAAATATATATAATACTGAATATATACGTCAACATTTTTTAAAATTTATACTGTATAACGTATTAAAAAGTTTATATAGTAAATATAAACAGTAGGCACACTTGTTAACAAATGTTTTTTATTTCAGATGCGATTAATTGTTCCTCAGCACTAAGTAATATTATATGTACATATAAATATTTTGTATATAAATATAACATTTTTCTTAAATATATACCTGCATCTGTGTGTATTTATATATAGATCATAAATATACACAGTACACACACACATATAGGCAAACACAGAGTTTTATTTTGCATGCAGTTAATTGTTTCACAGCCCTTTTTGAAGCTAGTCTTTCCTGAAGGGCAAAGAAAAACAAAATAGAGGACTTGTGAATTGTGTTTGAAAACATAAGTTGACAGATGAAGGGATAGTTCACACAGAAATGAAATTCTGTCACCATTTACTTATCTTGTTGTTCGTTCGTTCTTCAGTGTAACGAAAGATGAAACGGTTGTTTGAACAATATTGTTTTGGACCCCACTGACATTCATTTTTCTTTTTGTGAGGGTATGTGTGTGTGTGTGTGTGTGTGTGTGCGCGCGTTCCACAGAGGAAAGTATTACAGGTTTGAAACGACATGAAGATGAGTAACTGATTAACTGTTTCTTTCTTTCTTTCTTTTTTTTATAAAAATATAAAAGCAATGTCACATTGACAATTGTGTTGTTGTACTAGATTATTATAACAGAGTATTTTGTAAAATGCTGTTGATAAGTAAATTATTTTTTGCAAAGTAAAAACAAGCTAAAACATTACAACTTTCCACTCATATACTCTGATCTGAACGCAGCAAAGGCAGACAGATACAAATAGTGAAAATTTCCACTGCTGTTATATGAAATATCAGCACTCTTGTAGTAGTAATTAAACAAGTCATGTATAAATGTATATCATAAAAATAATAAATGTGCGATTATGATCTCTCGCAGTGTTCCAGTTGAGATTTCTGCTCAATGGCAGCAGCAGCAGCAGCCAGAATCAACTCCATACTCTCCCAGCAGTGAACTCGACTCCAGCTCTGCCAGACAGGAGAGTCCCGTGAGCAGCCACAGTTGGGTGAAACAGGAACCAGAGCCTGAAGTCATAAACTCTGAGGCCGCCAAAGATCCTGAGAAGGACAACAATCTGAACAGTGCTGTTACTAGTACGACATGTTTTCATTTCACAAGAAGCCATGTCAATGAGCGCACTAGGATCTCCATAATTAACTGACAGGACATAAATTTGTTTTTCTCAGCAGCGGTACCTTCAATGGAGGGTTTACCCAGCAGTGTTATGCTGACCATCACCAAACTTCAGTGCCTACTGGAGAGCAAACAGGAGAGGATTGAAGCTCTGGAGAGACAGGTTCAGGACCTACAGGAGGATCGCAGGTTCCTCCGCTCACAAATCGAGAACCTCACTGGTGCTCGCTTGGTTTCAGTGCCTGAAGGTGCGGTGGAAAAACATCTAAAACACCTTGTTCAAGAATGAGACCAGTATTATAATGAATTTTAAAATTACCTTTTTGCAGTAATAATTTATGTATGTATGAATGACTTTGTGTGTCAGCAATAGTTCACCCAAAAATGAAATTTTAGAAGTAAATAAATTATGTAAACTGAAATAAAAAATGACTAAAGCAGTAAACACACTGACAAAAGGCAAGGTTCCATGACACAGAATATAGATAAGGTCATGAAAATGCTTTTTTTTGTTTTAAAGAATAGTTGTGCTTGATTGGGATGAGTATTTTAATTTCATGTTAATGTATTATGAACTGAAATTATGAACTAATGAGTTTACAGTTGATGTTCAGAATTTACAGATTTCCTATTACACTGGTGCTTGCTCATGCGCTCTTGTTTACTACTATTCTGTTTCTGCAGCGAGCACATCAGTGTTCTCTGGGTCTAGATCACGCAGAAGGCGGCGTAAGAGCTCTTCCAGCTCATATGTAGATGATGAGAGTATCACTGATGAATCTTCTTCTGAAGAGTCCAGCAGCGTCAGAAAAAAAGAGACGCCACAAAAAGAAAGCAAAGAGAGGTACCGCAAAAAAGTAGCACTTGTGTATTAACAGTTGTGTATCGGATTGTTTCGAAATTTGCCTTAGCTGTAGAAGATACCTTGTAAAATGTAATACACTTTAGCATACATTAAAAAAAAAAAAATTAACAAAAGTTTACATACACCCTATAGAATCTGCAAAATTTTAACTATTTTACCAAAATATTTTACTATTCTTGCAAAATTGCTTTAAAATCATATTTGTTAACAAAGTACTTTAAAAGGAGTTTCAGGTTGATGCAAAAGAAATTTAAAAAATAGATAGATGCATTTCAGTAATTACAGTTGAGGTCAAAAGTTTGCAGAATCTGTAAAATGTTAAATATTTTACCAAAATAAGAGGATCATTCAAAATGCATGTTATTTTTTATTTAGTGCTGACCTGAATAAGATATTTCACATAAAAGATGTTTGCATATAGTCCACAAGAGAAAATAATAGTTGAATTTATGAAAATGACCCTGTTCAAAAGTTTATGATCCACAGCTGGTTTTGTTTTGTTTTGTGATCACAAGTTCCCTTGTTTGTCCTCTATGGTTAAACTGCCTGCTGTTCTTATGAAAAATCCATCAGGTCCCATAATTTCATCACAAAAAAAAACATTCTGTTTAAAAGTTTACACGCCTGGCTCTTAATGCATTGTTTTTCCTTCTGGAGCATCAGTGAGCATTTGAACCTTCTGTAATAGTGTCATATGAGTCCCTCAGTTGTCCTCAGTGTGACAAGACGCATTTCAAAATCATACAGATACACAAAAATGCTGAAAAACCAAAGAATTTGTGGGACCTGAAAGATTTTTCTGAAGAACAGCAGGCAGTTTAACTGTTTAGGACAAACAAGATATTCATGAACAACTATCACTAAACAAAAAGCACAGCTGTGGATCATTCAGGTAACAACACAGTATTAAGAATCAAGTGTCAATCAAACTATTATTTTCTCTTGTGGACTGTATGTAAAAGTCTTGAATGTGAAATATCTTATTCAGGTCAGTATTACACAAAAAATAACATGCATTTTGTATGATCCCTCTTATTTTGGTAAAAATTAACATTTTTGCAGGACGTTTGACCTCAACTGTATGTGTACTGCTTTAAAGCATGTATTTAAAATGTTGGAGAAGTCCACTTCCAAAACAAAGATTCACATATAATGTACTCACCCCCTTGTCATCCAAGATGTTCATGTCTTTCTTTCTTCATTCGTAAAGAAATTGTTTTTTGAGGAAAACATTTCAGCATTTTTCTCCATATAATGGACTGCTATGGTGGCCCGATTTTGAACTTCCAAAATGCAGTTTAAATGCAATTCAATTCAAACGATCCCAAATGCTGTTGTAAACGATCCCAGCCGAGGAAGAACGGTCTTATCTAGCGAAACGATCGGTTATTTTCATTAAAAAAAATACAATTTAAATACTTTTTAATCTCAGACACTCCTCTTGCCTTGCTCTCCTTGAACTCTGCCTCAAGACAGTTAGGGTATGTTGAAAAACTCATATTTTCTCCCTCAACTTCAAAAATCATTTCAAAATCATCCTGCATCGCTGCAGAAGTACCTCACACTCTTTGCAACATGAACATGCAAAGAAGATCAAACACCCTTAACAAAAAAGGTAAAACAGCGATATAGGACGATTTTGAAGTTGAGGTAGAACATGAGATGGGAGTTTTTCGTCATACCCTAGCTGTCATGAACCGGAAAAAAAAAACCGTGCAGGCAGAGTAAGACAAGACGAGCGTTTGACATTAAAAAGTATATAAATTGTATTATTTTTATGAAAATAACCGATCGTAACGCTAGATAAGACCTTTCTTTCTTGGCTGGGATTGTTTACTACCGCATTTAGGATTGTTTGAAGCTGCATTTAAACTGCATTTTGGAAGTTCAAAATCGGGTCACCATAGCAGTCCATTATATGGAGAAAAATGCTCAAAAAACATAATTTCTTTACGACTGAAGAAAGAAAGACATAAACATCGTGGATGACAAGGGGGGTGAGTACATTATATGTGAATCCTTGTTTTGGAAGTGGATCCTTCCTTTAAACTTTGATTTCAATCTCTTCCCAACAGGTTCTGTTCCCCATCGTGACTAGGTCTTGATCAGCCTTTTTCAAGAAGAAGAGCATGAGTAGGGCTTTCCGCCCAAGTGCGTTACTAAAGTTCAAAGGGCCCTTGACAGTTATATAACAAGTGAGCCTCCATATGCCCAGGAGTACAGTGGGTTATGCCATAAAGGACCTAATTTGGGCCCACCATCCTCTGGGCTGTGCCAGCGCTCCTGGTTGACCCTCCCTGACAACGTCCCCAACACGGCCCTCATCGCAGAACTGCACCAGGTTGCTAAAAAATCTGTTCATCTGGTGGGTCTGATCAAGCCTTGTGAGGAAGTGAGCAGCGTCCAGCAGTGTGCCCTCTCTTCAGAACAGAGCAGTTCAGTTTGTAATTCAACAACCTAGAAAAAAATTAACATGGTTTGAGCCTTGCTCAAGTGGGTTTTTGATTTATAAGTACATATGAGTGAAGTCATATTGTTGGTTTAACAATTTGTCAAACGCAAACTTATATTCTTGTACTTATGTAAACGATGATTTTCATTTGAAAACCGGTAATCTGAAAACTATCAGTAAAACCCTAACAACTAGTCTTCCGGGTTGGTCTACCAGTTGAAATCACAACTGAACAGTTCTTTTATGCTGATTAAGCCCTCGCAGAAAGGATGGAGCAAATGAGAGAGGGCTTCAGGAGAACAGTTTCCTAGCACTGCTAAACAAACAAGAGCATTGTCCGTGACTGAACACTAGAGGTCACTCTGATACCATTGTTGAATGAAAGTGGTGCTGGAAGAAAATAAAGTAGCGAGTGACATTTGAAATGTGTTGTGATGCTTATAGTTAAGATGTTTGAACCTTGTGTCTGTTTGTTTACGGGAATTTTTACTAAGGTTGTATTCTCACACAATGCCGCCGTGTTCCTTTATGTCAGGGTTCTTGATATCTGGCCCACAAGGTCCACTGTCCCACTGAGTTTAACTTCAGTCTGAATCAAATACTCCAACATGCTAATGCAGGTCTTCAGGGATTACTAGAAAATGACAGGATGGTGAGTTGGGTCAGGGTTGGAGCTAAACTCGGCCGGACAGTGGCCCTCAAGAGCCAGAGTTCAAGAACACTGCTTGTGTTTTTTATGTTTGAAACGTTTTTCATTTTATGGTTTAGTGGAAGTTGTGGGCAAGATATGAAGAACCCTGACATAAGGGAATACGACGGCATTGTGTGCGAAAACAACCTTGGTGAAAATTTTCGTAAACAAACAGGTTTTGAAATTTAAACATTTTTAAAATGCAGGTCTGCCAAGTTGTTTAACAATTAAAGGTGCTGCAAAAAAAAAATTCAGCCATTTTGCTAACTTAGTGTAAATACTCTCTAAAACTCTGGTTCTCAAACCTGTCTTGGGGGCCCCCCAACCACAGCATATTTTGTATGTCTCCCTTATTTAACAGACCTGATTCAACTCCTCAGCTCATTAGTAGAGTGAGCAAGGATGTGGTCTATGAGAGACACACAAAATATGTGGTGGCTGTGGGTCCCCTGGACAGGTTTGAGAACCACTGCTCTAAAACACTGTCCTCGATTCTAGATGTATTTGACCCCGTTGAAAACATGAAAGTCTTTGCTCTGCCCCTTTTTTATCTTTGTATTTTCAGTTGCTAAATCTTTACAGAAATATTGTCTATATTGTTTAAATAAAAATACTTCTATTTGCGAGCCAACCTGTAACCGAGTGAAGCGACGTGTCTTCCACACTGAGACGATTTGTAGCAGCAAAACCAAGGCCCTTGAAGGTCAGTTCTGTTTGACGATGTCAAAAGGTATATACTACTCATTTCTGCAAATCAGTTCTTTTGAAGAACCAGTTAAAAACAATTCAGAGGTTCTTCTATATGTCTTCAAGTAATTACCTGACATCCTGAATTAGACCATGCATGCTAAAAAACACTAGCTAAACAGTACAACCCTATGTATGAACGTACTGCTGTTTATTATGGTGTTTAAATATTAATCATACTTAAGACTTAGAAATAGTTATTTTAATTTGCCTACTAAAACTTTGAACTAAATAACATTTGATTCTAAACATTCTGAAAGTCGTTTAGAACCTAAATACACTTTAGATTTGCCTCAATACTAACTATAATGACTTTTAACCCAGTCAGTAAGGTTGACCAGGTCAAGTCATGAGTTCACTTATGCTGTTGGATCATTACAGGCATGACAGAGACGGTTGTCAGTTAAGCAGCATTGGTTTATGAACCAATTCAACCACTTTTCAGAGTTGTCTGGCAAAGAAGTATTACATTTCATCCAAATGTAATAAACATCACATCCAAATTAACGAAATAATATATATGTTATGATGGTAAACAAAATGTATTTAACCGTCTATAAGAGAGACCGATGTATGGTATTAATCATAATTTCATTGAAACAAGTACTGAAGCTGTTCTGTGTGGTGTAACCCAGAGCCCCTCCCCACTCTCTGGGGTAACCTATGTTCCTTCAGCCCATTTAATTGTTTGCAAACCTGATTATGGCAATAACTATTATTTTATAGCATTTTCCTCTTGTTTTTGGACATTTTGTAAGCTAGTTATATAATTGAGGTCAAAAGTTTACATACACGAGGGATCACACAAAATGCATGTTATTTTTTATTTAGTACTGACCTGAATATTTCACATAAGAGATGTTTACATGTAGTCCACAAAAGAAAATAAGAGTTGAGTTTATAAAAATTGTCCTTGTTCAAAAGTTTACATAAACTTGATTCTTAATACTGTGTTGTTACCCGAATGATCCACAGCTGAGTTTTTGTTTTGTTTTATAATAGTTGTTCAGGAGTCCCTTGTTTGTCCTAAACAGTTAAACTGCCCATTCTTTTGTCTTTCAGCATTTTTGTGTATTTAAACCCTTTCCAACAATGACTATGATTTTGAGATCCATCTTTTCACATTGAGGACAACTGAGGAACTCATATGCAACTATTACAGAAGGTTTAAATGCTCACTGATGCTCCAGAAGGAAACACAATGCATTAAGAGCAGGGGGGGTGAAAACTTTTTGAATTTGAAGATCAGGGTAAATTTTACTTATTATGTCTTCTGGGAAACAAGTATCTTCCGTAGCTTCCAGAGGGGCAGTACTAAATGAAAAAAAGAAGAAAAAAAAAAAGATATTTAGGCAAAATAAGAAAAATGTACAGATCTTCATTCTGTTCAAAAGTTTACACCCCTGGCTCTTAATGCACCGTTTTTCCTTCTGGAGCATTAGTGAGCATTTCAACCCTCTGTAAAAGTTGCATATGAGTCCCTCAGTTGTCCTCAGAGTGAAAAGATAGATCTCAAAAGTATACAGTCATTGCTGGAAATGGTTCAAATACACAAAAATGCTAAAAAACCAACACATTTGTGGTTTAAAATTCCTTTTTTAAATCATTTGTTAGCAAATTTGATCACAAAGCAATTTTGCAAGAATGTGCATATATTAATCATCATGCACAAAATTGCCAGTATTAAGAATATTTATGCCATTATTGTTGTATGATATTTTCCTCCTGCGGCTCCCAGGTTGAGGTGAACTCTCAATGGCTGCAGGATTTTGCTCCATACTCTCCCAGCAGTGAAGTTGACTCCAGCTCTGCGAGACAGGACAGTCCTGTGAGCACCTATAGCTGGATGAAACAGGAACCAGAGAATATACAAATCCAGTGGGACGATACAAACACATTGGCAGCTGCCACTGAAACACAGCAGGACAACATTCCAAGCAGTGCCGAGTCTGCCGACTCCAGTATGTGATTTGCCGTTTGAATGTTTATCTATGTTTAATTAGCTCATCAGCATCTCCAAAAGACAATAATGAAAAATATATAGAGAATTGTCTGCATTAATGCACGTGGTACAGTTTTGTCATTAGACAGAGGGTTGTTTGTTCAGATGCCCCGATAAAATAACGCCAATTTTCCCTCGTCATGTGCTTCGAAGAGAAAAGCCAATGCTTTAGTGCTGAATAGGATTTTCTGTATTAAAAAGCGTATGTATGTTATACGACAAAACATGTCTAGTTGGTGTAACCATTCTTAAATTAGAACAGAGAGAAAATGTTTCAAATGCCTAAAGTCTTTGGGAGGGAAAAACACGTATGGAGCAGTTTGGTATAGTACTAATAATATTTTCATTGAAACAAGTACTGAAGCTTTTCTGTGTGGTGTAACCCAAAAAACCCCTCCCCACTCTCTGGTGTAACCGACATGCTGTCGTGTTGCTGTCATGTGACCGTGAAACAGGAAATGGTGTCTCAGAGAGGAACCCTGCAAATTCTAATGGCTGTATGTCAAGGTTAGTACGTCTTTTCAAATAGCTTATAGTTTTCTTTCTGTGACGTGAAGGTTCACATATCACATATTGATGAGGTTCACTTATCATTTGAAATGTCTGTTGGAAAACTTTGAAGGTTCATGAGTCATCGTAGGTTTATTTAGAAAAATGTGGTAACTGAAATGTCATGTGGTGTAACCAGTCACTCCATTTGACACTTCCTGCAAGATCTTGCATACGAACTATGGTGGATTCGTGATGCTGTAAATGTAATTTGAATTCTTAGAGCCATGTTGTTTTTAGACGTTATCATCTTTCCTTAATACAGTAGCTGTCATATGACATTTCTATCTAAAACACTAAAATATTCATTAAATATATCAGTTTAGATTGGAGGTGGAATTTTACTGTAATATAAAATGGAATTGTAACATCAGTTCCACAGCTAAGTGGACTTATAACTGTATTTAATACAACTAATGTCTGCTTATAATCAATATTGATTTCATCACTCAGTTTGACAATATCTGTTAGACTGTAAAAAGTGCATTTTTTTTACATTTTTATGTAGTATCAGCTGTAACTGTTATTACCGTCAAGTCTAACTGTAGCCTAAATGTATATCCCTTTTGTGATTCTAGCATATTCCTTCCACAAATTTTGTATTTGAACGTAATTCTTGTGTTGAATTTTTAATATTATTTTTTAAATATTATTTTATTTTATAGATGCGACTATCAAACAATGAGAAATCGGCTCGACACAGAGCAAAGGTGAATGCTGATCCTGTTGCCAGGGCCAGATACCTTGCTAGAAGAAGAGAGAGGTGTTTGATTTTTATTCCACAGATTATCTTAAATTCTAATAGCAAGCAATTCACTTATTAAAACTCACCTATATTTCATCTGTTATACTATAAAAGCAATAACACTTATGTGAATATGAAGTGTTTACATTTTATTGTGTACTAATACACTTTCTTTTTGTTTCAAATTCTTAGTTACCAACGAAGAAAGAGAGAAGGAAAGACTAAACATCCTCCAGTAGCTGAACTCTCTAAGGCAAGACAGGAGGAACTGAGGCAGAAATGGAGACTGTACCAGAGAAGTCGCAGGAACAAGATTCGTAATATACCACAGCAATCCACGTATGTTCCTTCAGCCCGTTTAATTGTTTGCAAACCTGATTATGGCAGTAACTATTATTTTATAGCATTTTCCTCTTGTTTTTGGACATTTTGTAAGCTAGTTATATAATTGAGGTCAAAAGTTTACATACACGAGGGATCACACAAAATGCATGTTATTTTTTGTTTAGTACTGACCTGAATATTTCACATAAGAGATGTTTACATGTAGTCCACAAAAGAAAATAAGAGTTGAGTTTATAAAAATTGACCTTGTTCAAAAGTTTACATACACTTGATTCTTAATAATGTGTTGTTACCTGAATGATCCACAGCTGAGTTTTTTGTATTGTTTTATTTAGTAATAGTTGTTAGTCCCTTGTTTGTCCTGAACAGTTGAACTGCCCATTCTTTGGTTTTTCAGCATTTTTGTGTATTTGAACCTTTTCCAACAATGACTGTATGATTTTGAGATCCATCTTTTCACATTGAGGACAACTGAGGGACTCACATGCAACTATTACAGAAGGTTTAAATGCTCACTGATGCTCCAGAAGGAAACACAATGCATTAAGAGCAGGGGGGTGAAAACTTTTTGAATTTGAAGATCAGGGTAAATTTTACTTATTATGTCTTCTGGGAAACAAGTATCTTCTGTAGCTTCCGAAGGGGCAAAAAAAAAAAAAACGATATTTAGGCAAAATAAGAAAAATGTACAGATCTTCATTCTGTTCAAAAGTTTACACCCCTGGCTCTTAATGCACTGTTTTTCCTTCTGGAGCATTAGTGAGCATTTTAACCCTCTGTAATAGTTGCATATGAGTCCCTCAGTTGTCCTCAGTGTGAAAAGATAGATCTCAAAAGCATACAGTCATTGCTGGAAAGGGTTCAAAAATGCTCAAAAACCAACACATTTGTGGGACTTGAAGGATTTTTGGTATGTAAAAAGTTTTTTTTATAGCAAATATGAACACAAAGCAATTTAACGAGAATGTGGATATATTAATCATCATGCACAAAATTTCCAGTATTAAAAATATTTATGCCATCATTGTTGTATGATATTTTCCTCCGGCAGCTCCCAGGTTGAGGTGAACTCTCAATGGCTGCAGGATTTTGCTCCATACTCTCCCAGCAGTGAAGTTGACTCCAGCTCTGCGAGACAGGGCAGTCCTGTGAGCACCTATAGCTGGATGAAACAGGAACCAGAGAATATACAAATCCAGTGGGACGATACAAACACATTGGCAGCTGCTATTGAAACACAGCAGGACAACATTCCAAGCAGTGCCGAGTCTGCCGACTCCAGTATGTGATTTGCCATTTACTGAGAATCAATGTTTAATTAGCTCATTAGCATCTCCAAAACACAATAATGAAAAATATATAGAGAGAATTGTCTGCATTAATGCACTTGGTACAGTTTTGTCATTAGACAGAGGGTTGTTTGTTCAAATCCCAGCTGGGCAATTTGGGTTGTCTTCTCTTCTTCAGTAACAAATACATGTACATAAACAAATTGTCATGTTTTTCTCTCTTTTTTCAGCTGTGATACCTTCTCCAAACATGGAGGGTTTACCCAGCAGTGTTATGCTGACTATCACTAAACTTCATTGTCTGGTGGAAAGCAAACAGGAGAAGATTGCAGCTTTGGAGAGACAGGTGCAAGACCTACAGGAGGATCGCAGGTTCCTCCGCACACAAATTGAGAACCTCACCAGCGCTCTCTCGCTTCATGTCTGTCGAGGGATTTCAGATGAAACAACTGGAAAAAGTTAATTGGAAAGTGCTCAAGAGCATAAACTGTAACTGAATGGACTCTTAATGGTCAGACATTTGCTATTGTTTGTTGTTGTTATTTTATTATTGTTATTAATTTATCTAAATTAACTGTAGGAATTAAATATTTTTTATACTATTATTATTATTATTAAAAATGTATTTACTCTCATTTCAAACTTGTATGACTTTGGGGACCACAAAATGTCTTTATCTTTTGTGGCTAAAATTGTGCTCACATTTATCATATTTATTTGGTGCCCCAGAAAATATTCAGCCACTGGAAAACATAGAACTCTATAGAAACTCTATAGAAACAAAATGGTTTTTAGACCATTTTCTAGATTATTTATTCATTATTTATATGGTTATACTAAAATTTAGCCCATGGCTTCGACAGACAGGATGGTAATGAAAGTACTAAGAGGGGCAGAGGGTGCCACTACCCTCCCGATGTCAACAGTGCCCCACATTTTTCAGCGTAAATCTGTGATGAAGAATGGAAATGCAATGTGCCCTAACTGAGATTCATATGGGAAGACTGTTACACTTGTTTTTATTATACGTTACATGAAGACAGTGCTTTTTCAATTGAAAAGCTTTAAAGGAGAAGTCCACTTCCAGAACAACAATTTGCAAATAATTTACTCACCCCCTTGTCATCCAAGATGTTCATGTCTTTCTGTCGTAAAGAAATTACGTTTTTTGTGGAAAACCTTTCAGGATTTTTCTTCATATAATGGACTTCAATGGTGCCCCGATTTTGAACTTCCAAAATTCAGTTTAAATGCAGCTTCAAAGGGCTCTAAACGATCCCAGCCGAGGAAGAAGGGTCTTATCTAGCGAAAGGATCAGTCTTTTTTTTTTTTTTCAAAAAATAAAAATGTGTATACTTTCTAAGCGCAAAAGCTCGTGTAGCACAGGTTCTTGAATGATTCGTTCATTTTGAACAAATGCTCCGGATTAGGTTCTGTACTGGAATTAATTCACCTCTTTCGAGTCTTTGGGTTTTTCGAGTCATTCGTTCATCTTATGGGGCTGTCACGTGATGAACGAACGACTCAAACCCGAAAACTTGTCAGATAAGAGGTGAGGTGAGCTAATCATAGACTAAAGACCCAAGTAAACAATGAATTGATCTTTTCTGTTTCTTATAGCATCATAGTTTTGTCTTGTTTGTAGTGTGATCAACGTTTGTGTAAGCAGTAGATGTGTTTGGGAAGTAGCATGTAACATTTTAATTATATTTTGCTAAAATGAATGAAATAACTTGAAAAACGATTTGTTCATTTCACTGAACGAGACTCAAAGGTCCGAGTCGGTAATATGATCCGAACTTCCCATCACTACTACGAATCACGTCTAAGTTCATCGTCTGTGTACTCCGGCTCAAAAGGGTAGAGAATGGCGAAAAACTCCATCTTATTTTCTCCACCTTCAGAATCGTCCGACATCGTTGTAGCTTTTTGTTTGTAAACAGCGTTTGACTTACTTCCACTTTCTTAGTCTTTGCGCATTCCCTTTGTAAACACTGGGTCTGTAGTTTGACCTTTTGACATAATTTAATAGTACATAGTGTCGTGGACGCGCATCTCAGAGCCTGTGCTACACAAGCTTTTGTGCTTAAAAAGTATAAAAAATTTTAGTTTTTGAAAAAATGGCTGATCGTTTCGCTAGATAAGACCCTTCTTCCTCAGCTGGGATAGTTTAGAGCCTTTTGAAGCTGCATTTAAACTACATTTTGGAAGTTTAAAATCGGCGGCACAATTGAAGTCCATTTTGAAGAACGTTTTCCTCAAAAACCATAATTTATTTACGACTGAAGACAGAAAGACATGAACATCTTGGATGACAAGGGGGTGAGTAAATTATCTGTAAATTGTTGTTCTGGAAGTGGACTTCTCCTTTAACACACAAGATCCCAGAGTTCAACAAAGCAGTTTTTCAAAACATTGCTTATATGGAACAACGTTATGTCAAATTCTTAAATAAATCACCATCAGATTATTCAAATTGTGTCAACATAGACTGACAATATGATTTCTTTGTTTAATATTAATGAGTTTGTCTTTATTGTTGCTTGTTTTCACTGGAATTAAAAAACAAACAAACAAAAAAACATTAAGCCACAAACTAAGCATTAGTTTTAATGGTGCACCCAAGTTTGAACCTCCAAAATGCAGCTTCAAAGGGCTCTAAAAAATCCCAGCCAAGGAAGAAGGGTCTTATCTAGCGAAACGATTGGTTATTTCCTAAAAAAAAAAAAAAATGTATATACTTTTAAACTGCAACGATTGTCTTGGTCTAGCTCTGTGTATTCCTGTTTACACTCTTAAAAATAAAGGTGCTTCACGATGCCATAGAAGAACCTTTTTTGTCTAAATGGTTCCATAAAGAACCTTTAACATCTGAAGAACCTTTCTGTTCAGAAAAGGTTCAAAGATCCAAAAATGGATCTTCTATGGCATAACTGTGAAGAACCTTTTAAAGCACCTTTATTTTTAAGAGTGTATGACAGTATGAAAATCTCCCATCTCATGTTCTCCTCCAACTTCAAAATCGTCCTACATCGCCGTTTTACCTTTTTTTTGTAAAGGGCGTTTGATTTTCTTTGCATGTTCATTTTGTAAACACTGGGTCAGTACTTCTGCAGTGATGTAGAGTGATTTTAAAGTTGGAGGAGAAAATGAGATAGGAGTTTTTTGACATACCCTATGTCATAAACATGAATAAACACAGTTTACACAGAGATAGACCAAGATGAGTGTTTGCAGTTAAAAGTATATACATTGGAATTTTAAAGAAAATAATGGTTTCACTAGATAAGACCCTTCTTCGAGCCCTTTGAAGCTGCATTTAAACTGTAAAAATTCCCATGAGTTCAGAAGTTCAAACTCATGGGCAACATCGTTTTTTTTTTTTTATACAACTTAAGAAAGAAAGACATGAACATCTTGGATGACAAGGAGGTGAGTACATTATCTATAAATTTTTGTTCTGGAAGTGAACTACTTTAAATAAGGGAAAAGATATGGCAAGCCATTTTGACTTTTATTCATTATGAATTATTGATATCAACAGTTCAATTGTAGCTAGTTAAAATGCTAATTATTGATAGCAGTAACTGGATTTTTACTAATGGCAATTTTTGCTATCAGGAATTTCATTTCCACTAGTAAAAATTTAAATTCTTGATATCAACAATGACATCATTACTCACAGAAATACAAAGTCTTGATGTCAAGAAATAAATTTCAACTAGTAAAAAACTTTTTGATAAAACTTTTTGGCACCATAGGCTGACATTCATATTTAATTGTTCAATAATTAATATCAAGAATTGATTTCTTACAGGTTAAAATTCTAGAACCTTCCAGGTCCCCACAGGAAGCTCCTTCACCTGACAGGACCCCTGTGCATTCCATAACCCCACAGGGACCAGGAGTGCTTGTCAGGTCTCCACCGGCAGAGGCAGTGCCCGCCGAACCTCCGAAAGGAGCAGCAGTGCCCTCCAAAATGATGAACACAAGAAAACGGAGGCTTGCTGAACATCAGCACAGGCCTGTTTCTGCCACCCAGGCAATACCCATGCCCTCCAGGGTCTCAAACGTGGCGCCTGTAAATTCTGGGACCCTACACGGAGCACTTTTGACTAAAAGTTTCCTACAACAGAGAGCAAATCCCAGAATTACAGAGCAGCTGAGACTGGAACAGAGACAGCGGAGGCAGCAGAAGCATCAGTAAGTTTCTTCTGTTTCTCATTTTTACTTCTTTTCAGATTTATTCTAAAAATTAAACATCGCCTTCACCTAAGCTAGTATGTTGTCTAGGTCATCTATCAGAAATCCCATTTTAAAACGATAGAATGTCTTTAGATTTAAGAAGCACTCCTTAAACCGGCCTAGCATTACATGATTACGTCTGTTTCTTCAACAGGACAATGCAGATGTGTGCAGTCTGCCTCCACAGAAAAAACTTCAAACTGGGGAGGCAGAACCATCAAGCCCCACAGCCCAGGTCCCAGCTCGCCCTGAAGATGGTTAGTCCCTTTAATCCTTTCTACGAAACTCTATTTTATTTTAATATGTAAGTTAATCTGGGATGAGTATCATATACTTTTAAATTCATAAACCCCACTCATGGTAGAAGCAATGTTTTAAGATTTTCTCATTACTCAATAAATCTAATCAACATTTTATCACAACAGGACCATGCAGTTGTGGGCCGGCGGTCACCTTCAGAAAAAAAGGAGTGCATTGCAAAAAAAATCACAGGCCAGCTGAAGGGACCAGGCAGCCTAAAGCATTTATGCAGCATATTTCTGTTTAATGGAATATTTGTGAATATTTAATAATTGCATATGCTGTGTTTATATATATTTAATATGATTGCATGCATGATAATAATAATAATAATAATAAAATATATATATATATATATATATATATATATATATAAACTGTTCATAGATTTATTTATTTTTCAAGGACAACACACACATACAGTTGAGGTCATAAGTTTGCATACATCTTGCAGAATTTTGTTATTTTACCAAAATAAGAGGGATCATACAAAATGCAATGCATTTTTTTTTTTTTTTTTTTTTTTTTTTTTTTTTTTGTGATAGTTGTTTATAAGTCCCTTGCTTGTCCTGAACAGTTAAACTGCTCACTGTTCTTCAGAAAAATCCTTCAGGTTACCCAAATTCTTTGGTTTCAGGATTTTTGTGTATTTGAACCTTTTCCAACAATGACTGTATGGTTTTGAGATCCATCTTTTCACACTGAGGACAACTAAGGGACTATATATATATATATATATAATGTCATTTTTGTACTGCCCTTCAAAAAGTTTTCACCCACGGCTCTTAATGCAGCGTTTCTTTCAGAAGCTTCAGTGAGCGTTTGAATCTTCTGTTATAGTTGCATATGAGTCCCTCAGTTGTCCTCAGTATGAAAATATGGATCTCAAAACCATATAGTCATTGTTGGAAAGGGTTCAAATACACAAAAATGCTCAAAAACCAAAGAATTTGTAGGACCTGAACAATTTTTCTGACAAACAGCGGGCAGTTTAACTGTTCAGAAAAGGGACTCATGAACAACTATCACTTAAAATACTGCATTTTTAGATGGTACAGTAAGAACACATTTTGTTTATTATATTTAAACATTTATAGCACACAAATGTCAGTACAGGGATATAAATGTTCTAAAATACTTCTGACAGACTTTAGACCTTGGCTGAAATTGACATTGCATTTCAAAACCACTAGAGGGCGCCACTGTATAATTTATTTATCCATAACTCCCCATTGGCTCCATATCTTTAAACAATTTTTAGGACTGTACTATATAGTTTTTTCTGGGATTATTAAAATGTACGTAAGGACAGTCACCATCTGCTGGAGTGAAGATTTAATCAAAAGCTAGCATACTTATTTACAGGAGACAGTGTTAGTGAAGAACACGGGCTGTGATGTGTGAACAGAAAAATGACTGTTATCACTTTTTAAAACTAACTGTTTTTATATTCTTGTTGAAAAAAACTTGAAATGTAGAGTACATTATTTATTATAAATACCTGTCTATTTTTAGAAGTTTTGGCTGGAATGTTGTATTGACCAATCAGCATCCAAGACAGCAGCTATCTATTTTTATTCTGTATAAAGACATCACGCTTATGATTTTTTTTTTCTTCCTCTGCTGGATGTTTCCTCTCTAGAGGTTTATATATAGCTAATGTCTTCACCAGTAGAGTGTGCCCCAGATGAAAGTTCTTGCGAGCGTGTCTTTGGGCAGCAGGAAGTGACAGTGTGGCGTGTTTTCACTGTCTTCCTGCTGTTTGCCGTTCAAGTGGAGTGACAAATTAGCAGTGCAAAGCCATTATAGGGCTCCGCTGTGGCTGTTTATCTTTCTGTGGGACTCTATCTTTGTCATTCACACACTTTTTTCTCAGCTTCCTGTCTATCTTTCCTTCCATTTTGTCTCATTCTCTTTTTTTTTACCAACGAAGTAGCAATTGCTAATTGATGACAGCTAGTAAGGCCTTCCATTGGATTCATTTTTGATGGGATGACTTCCGATGCATAAACAGGGTGAGTGTCTGAGAGTGTGTCCACCTGCTGTCCTTTCAGAGCAGACAGCTGTGGTCCTCTTGCAGACGCCTGAAGGTACCGGAGGGTCTCGCTGAAGGGGGCGCCATGCTTTGAACCTAATGGAGCCTGAAGCATCATAACCGACGTGACTGTAATGAGGGCCGAGCGTAGCAGCTGCGGTGGTTTTATATGCGCTGAATGTGTGGCAGGTGCAGTGGCATGATTTTGAGCCCAAGTTCACCATCCTTCCTCATGAATCTGCGCTTATGTAAGATTCCAAACGCTTGATGAATAGAGAACACCTGCAGGCTTATTTGACCAGATGACCAGTCATGACCGCTATATTCCCTATGTAGGGAATGGCGATTTATCAGATTGATATAGGAACAGTAAGTTTGGCAGTCAGAACTGCCTCCCAAGTTTAATTTTCTACAATCATTATACTGTTATACTGTATGTGGAATATGACAGAAATCAATTAGCAAACATGTTAACAGTGGAACTAAACTTTTCAGCATTTGCTTTCCAGCATTGTTAATGTGATCTGATGGCGCAACTACTTAAGTGTAAGTCTCTTTTAGTGTGACCAAATTAGCCACAATGTTGGAAAAATAAATTTCTATCAATTTTCTAACCGGTTGGACCAGATTGTTTATAACTGTTTGTGGAATAGGCAATTCCTAGATGAAGAACCCTGTGAGTTTTTTTTTTTTTTTTTTTTTTTTTTTTTTTTTTTTAATTCTGTTTTGAAGAGATTTTTAACAGAGGTAAGCCAAATACAGTTTTAGAGTTTTTGTGAAAAAGTGTTTTTTTTTTTTTTTTTTGTGAAAATAAATAATAAAAACCTGATGTTCGTGTAATCACGCGAAAGGTATAATTCTATAACATTAAATTTTATTAAACAAAAAATGTTTTTTCTTATTGATTTTATATTGTATTGACATTATAGTATGGTATTTAAATAGAAGATATATATTTTGACAGGTATCAGAAATAATCCCATATCTCATTCATCTGGTTTACCACTAACATTATATATATATATATATATATATATATATATTGCATGTTTTGTTGCTGTGGTTAATATTTGTATGAATGATTTTAATTACAAAAATGATTTAATGTAACTGATATTAATAATTAGTTTTTTTTACCATGCCTTCATTATTTATTTATTTATTTATTACCACTTTTATGTTTTATGTATTGTTTACCTAGATTGCCATTTTCAAAATATCAAAATAATAATAAAATAAATAAATAATAATAAATAATAAATAAATAATAAAAATAAAAAAATAGTAAAAACTTAGTAATAGTAGTAGACTTTATTTACTATTATTATTATTATTATTATTATTATTATTATTATTATTTTTTTTATTTATTTATTAATTTGTGTCTTAAGTAGCATGGGTATATATGTAGCAATAGCCAAGAATATATTGTATGGGTCAAAATTAACGTTTTTTTTAATGCCAAAAATCATTAGGATATTACTTAAAGATCATGTTCCATTAAGATATTTTGTAAATTTCCTACTGAAAATATCGCAAAACTTTAATATGCATTGCTAAGAACTTCATTTGGACAACATTAAGGTGATTTTCTCAATATTTAGATTTTTTTTACACCCCTTTAGATTCCAGATTTTCAGATAGTCTCCTAACAAACCATACATCAATGGAAAGTGTATTCAGATGATGTATAAAATTGACCCTTGTGACCGGCTTTGTGGTGCAAGGTCACATTTAGTATACGCATTATACTGTATGTTTGACATACAAAGTTGCTGCCCGTAGAGAGTGTCTTAAATCACTAAATCAGATTTAATTTCAGTAGCTGCCAATGTAGACAATGAGGCAGCTCATTGGGTTTTGGGAAGGAGCCACAATAAGCCAAGCTCGGTGCACTTCATAGTCAGTAAATGATCGATTCTATCATTGGTGGTGATATTGAAGCCCACAGACCAGTTGGCAGATCTGTTTAACAGAGAACTAACCAGACACTAGTGATTTTTCGAAGAGATCATCCACTGTATTATATTGATTCTTTCAGAACCGATCTGTAGTGCTTTAGTAAGCCCTTGAAAATCAAATGTAACAGTCCATTTCTTTCATTTGTCTTAGACTAAACCACCTCCACAGTATGAAATGCAGTGGGATAATGTGGTGTTCCCTGTTTTGTCTCACTAGTTGAATTGGGTTGCTGTTTTTGTCAAGCACAAAATTTCTCCCTGTCATGTTTCAGCCATTGTATTGGCTATCACACGTCAGCTTGGCTCTGGACTGCCTCACCATCCACTAAAACACAGTTCATGCTGCGTGTTTCTGCCGCAGGGTGTGCGACTGGTGTCTTAAAATAACCAGCACACCATTCTAAGTGGGTCAGGGCAGGAAGTGGTTGCCAAAGGCCCACACATGCACCAATGGACATACTGAGCTACATCCTGGTCATTTCCCCTGTAAGCGAATGTGAAGAATGATACAGTGTCTGTTTAATGCAGGTCAGCGTATCACAGACACTTACATTATGACAGATCTAAACTGTGGACAGCTATTGATACAGCTCTGTTTTCATTGCCTTAGTAGCCATTTTATTTGATGACTGATGATCAAATTTTTTTTTGAGTAAATTCCATTTCACCCACATTCAAGTTATTTAATGCATTTGCGTGCAGCAGGTGTGTGTATACTGTAGTATACTACCATATTAGGATGAATCTCACGAAACATGTCAAAAGCACTCCAAAATCAAAGAAAAAAAAAAAATAAAAACACAGAAATTAAAAACAATTTTTAACATAATGCTTCTGAAAACTCAGAAGTCTTATGCTTTCTAATGTCGCATTTATTTGATCACAAATACAGTAACAGTAATATTGTGACATATTATTACAATTTGAACCTGCTTTCTATTTAACATATTTAATATGTAATTTATTTATGTGATGCAAAGCTGAATTTTCAACGTCATTACTCCAGATTCAGTGTCACATGATCTTTCAGAAATCATTATAATATGCTGATTTACAGATTTTAACTGTTTTTAAACACACTACCAGTCAATTTTTATTTATTTTTTTAGAATCATTGCTCTAGTCACGTGATCCTTCAGAAATCATTCTAATATTTTAATTTGCTGCTCAAAAACATTTATTTTTTATTATTATTATTTTGAAAACAGCTGAGTAGAATTTTTTTCAGGTTTCTTGATGAATAAAAAGTTCAGAAGAACAGCATTTATCTTAAAAAGAAATATTTTGACATTATAAATGTCTTTATCATCAATTTAAAGCATTGTTGCTAAATAAATATATTAATTTCTATAGTTTCCACCAAGTATAAAAAATTACTCTGACTCCAATCTTTTAAATGGTATAGTGTAAAAAAAAAAAAAAAAAAAAACTTTTTATTTTAGATAAATGCTGATCTTTGGATCTTTCTATTCATCAAAGAATCCTGAAAAAATGTACTCTACTGTTTAAAATAATAATAATAATAATAATAATAATAAATGTTTCTTGAACATCAAATCAGCATGTTAGAATGATTTCTGAAGGATCATGAAAGAGTCAACACACTGAAGACTGTAGTAATGATGCTAAAAATTCAGTTTGAAATTACAGGAATTACATTTTAACATATATTCAAATTTGAAATAGTAAAAATATATCATAATTTTCCTGTTTTTCCTATACTTTGGCAAATAAATCCAGGCTTGGTGAGCCGAAGATCTTTATCTTTAATTAAATAATACATACTAATGCTATTGTTAAAAATTAGATTTTTTTCCACATTACTGTAAGAGTTATATTGTCTAAATGTGCTTAATTATCATAAAAAAATAATATAATACTTTAATAAATCATAAAGATCCTAAAATATTTTCATATTTTTGTTTCATTGTATATTTGAAGACAATTAATTTTTGTTTCTTTTTGTTAATTTTGGGGTGAAATATGTCCTGGACATTTTTGACTGGTTCCTCAACTATTCTCAGACACAAGGGGGCAGACATGCATTCTGCTGTAAAAGTGAATTGTTAAATGTCTTTCTGGCATATGCAGACATACATGATTATTGCGGTTTTAGGGGTGTATTTGTAGGATCTTAAGGATTGGATATATGTTGTTTTTGAACTGAAGTCAAACTGTGAAATGCTGCGGCTTTGTCAGGCCCTGTAATCATATAACATGCATCCATAAAATGCAGTGTTGACATGCTTTCATCAAACTACACATACGTCTACAGAGGAAAGTAAAAGCACAGTAAATATTACATTCACTCATCGTCTCTAGTATAAATCACTAATGGAGCTATATTCGTACTAGAGAATTCAATGCCTTATACATATTAAACAATTAAACCTTACATATTAATGAGATTTCATTACTAACCAAATTAAATCCGTAAACTGCACAATCTTTTCAATTTCAGATTTCCAGCTGTGTTGTTTTATCAACAAGTCTGCAGGTACTGACATCGCTCACATGTTCTCCATCTGGTTGGCACTGATAAGAACTTCCAAAGGCCTTCTGGGTAATAGTCTCCACTGACTTAAAAAGCTGGGACGTAATGTATTCTGGCTGAGACGGCCCTGCCGGCAGCCTGCGTCTCCTGCCCTGCACAATCAGCTGTGAAGAGTGCGGTTGTCAGAGGCGAGCGTCTCTCTGAGACTGATGATTCACGCTGCACCCCCATTTCAGAGAGAGAGACAAAATGGCTGCTCTCAGGGCCAGAGGGGGAGCCAAAAATCGTCACGGCATACTCAAAATTGCGGCAGAGATTGAATGGAAAAATACCGTTTCACGCTCCCAGATAGATCCACTTTAGTTTAGATGTCATGTTGGTTTCTATTGGAATTGTTCGACGATTAAATATTTGCATATACAATGACATTTAAAAGTTATTTTGATATCACACTGCAGAAATATGGGTGATTCTTAATAAACATGTGAAGAAATGGTTATGTTTTCTTCCAAAAGCAATAGAATTCAATTAGACGTTATACCTTCCTATAAAGAAAATGAAGCCTGTTTTTGTATTTGTGGTTTTAAATATATTTATTATAATATTAAAATAATTACTGTGTTATTTAAAGATTGCACAGTCTTTAATTTATGCGGAGTTATAGTCAAAAACATATACAGAAATTTTGAGACTTTTTTGGACCAATTGGTGGCATATTTTTGTAATATTCACCCATAAATTGCATGTGTATTTGTGGTTTTGTCTGTGGTTTTGACTTCCCCTCGTGCTCAGGGGCTTGTGTGATATGTAAAAAGGACACAACCTCTATTTTCTGGGTCATGAGCTACGGTTTTTGCCCCAGGTGTCTACTTCGCAAGGTGCATGATGGGATGCCAGATTGTATAGATATTACATGCAGGGAGGCAGGAGGGGGTGTATAACAGGACACAATCATGTAATTTTCCAGAAAGTCTGTGTAACTTTCCAGGCTTTATATCGTTTTATTTGTACAGCACCACAAATATCAGTGGCTGTTATACGTTGGCATTCTGTATATTTAAATCAATTAGATCAATTGTACAATCAGCAAGACAAAGGCAGCTGATAATATGTGATGCATTACACAAAAAAAGCCTCAAAACGCCCCTTTCCACCTCCTCCACCCAGTTGGCTTCAAGCGCTATGACGAAAGAAAGAACAGACGTCAGCAAGGAACAAGTACGTAGTAAGATTTCTCTCAATCCCCCCTCCTTACATTTTTGGTCAGACACACAAGGAGGTTTTGTTTCTTATTTGTACAACCCTTTTTGTAGTATACGTGTGACGTTGTGCTCTAAAAAACATCGCCTGGTGTTTGACCGCCTTGTGTTCGCTCCCTGAGGAGTTAATGACAGGGAAAATTAGAAAAGGACTGAAATTATGTAAACTGCCGGTCATTATAAGCCAGTAACAGCCTGTCATATCAGCCAATACAGATAGATGGGGTGCAGAGTGGTAACCAATGGAAACACACTGGTTTGTGCTCTTGTACTGGTGGTGCCTTAAAACACAATGCCCTGCCATGAGGAGCGTTGGGATTTCGGCTGGTAAGGGCAATGATTTGCTGTTTAAGCACTCCATGATCTCGTTAATGGTCTTCGGAAGGCATAATCGCGCCCTTTGCGAGGAAAAGGGATAAGTGGATGCCATATTCTTTATTTTCTCTCTCGGTTTGACCCTTTCGATAAGCCTGGTTAATGATGCGACGATGAGCTCACCTGTTCAGCCACAAAGGAAACGTTTGCTTTTTTTTAGGAAACGTTTGGGCTTTTACAGCATGTGTAAGTGCTGTGAGTGTGTGCTCTGTGAATCAAAGAAGATGCTAAGAAAGCTACAGCATTATTTTCTGGACAAAAAAATGAGTGGTGCAAAACTCGCTACTCTGAGAGGGTGCTGCTGTGTGGTTGCTAGGTGAGAACAAAGCCTATTGTCAAGTCTCCATGATATGTTAGTTCCTAGATATGGTTTAGGGGCCATTCTATAATTGTGGGTACATCTCATGTCCGTGAAGTATATTTTTAGTATATTTTCATCAATATAAAGCCCCAATGCTTATTTTTCTAGTACACAATTATATACTATATGTTGAAAAAGCCATATCTTTTGTTCAAATATTATGTTCATATCACATACAACCCTGGTGTTCAGCTGTCTGAGTTTGTAGTTGCTCATTCTACTGCATTTAAGCATGAAAATTACCTGAAATACAAATTAATTTCATAGTTTTGCCTTCAGTTAGATTAGATTATCAAGACATTTGGGTGTGTGCTTCAAAAATAAGTGTTTATTGTGATATAACTAGTTTATAATTCGCATAATTTGCACAGTATGATGATATTTCCTCTAGAAGCACATGGATGAAACACTAGAAGTGATGTTCTCTATCTTTCCTCTAATATTGGTTAAACTTGCAAACCTGTGTCAAGAGTGGATTCATTGACTGTCAACAGTGTTACACAAGTATTACTGCCGGAAATTGTAACAAGACAACTTAACTAAAACTTATGTTTTGTTTATGAAAATATATTTCTAAACATACCATATGCTTAGTAGGTCTACGCTTCTATGTTGAGTATAGGCCCAAAACACTAAAAAAGTGAACTGTGTTACCCAGTAAAAGTAACATGGTGGACAGTAGCAAACATAGATGGTATTTTATGCACATATTCCTACAGATCACCTTTATTTATGTAGCACTTTATGAAATATAGATTGTTTCAGAGCAGCTATGTAAGGTCATGTTTGGGTTTTTGGGAAACAGGAAAACTTTTCTTCACATTGTCAAATTCTAAATGTACCCCTAATTATAGATTGACCCTTAGGTCTCAGCATATTCAGTGCTTTTATGTTATCCACCAAGAGAAAATCATAAGGTGGCATCCACACAGAACATGTTTTTGTATTGAAAAAAGTGAGCTGCAAGCAGTAGAATGGAAAAAATGCAAGGTCTCATTTTTTTTTAAACCTGAATTTATTTCATTTTTTAGAATGTCTTGTCTTGCACAAGATCCTAAACATAGGCCTTAAGGTCAAAGATCTAGAAAAAAAGTCAGTAGAAAATAGTGACGTTTTTATGCATTATAACTCATTATGTGAAGTACTGTTCATGCATGTAGCTGGAACAAGGTATGCCCTGAATTTTAATGCAAGTATGAAAAATAGTGACACTTGCATTAGCAAACACCACTGATTTTTACAATTCAGTGGGTTAGCTTTTTGTTTTTAGGTCAAAATATCTCTCTAGCTGTACCCATAAATGTGTTTCTAGCATGGATACTATTTCTATCCATTTTGTGGTGTTTTCTATTGATTGTGTCAAATGCAATTACCTCACGGTGGCGTATGTGGGAGGATGTAGTGAAATACAAACATGAATCTGACTGGCTGGCGGTTGGTCGTGCTCAGGCGAGGTGACGTAGGCAGCCGAGAGACTCGTCAAACTGGGACAAGAGCTAGATGAGACGGCTGGAAAATCCTCCCTCAGGCCCGGGTAAGCATGAACCAACCAGCAGCCAGACCCCCACACATTCATAATGTCTTTTGTTAAGATTTAAACAACATTGTAGAGGTCCAGCAAAAGATGACATCCCAATACAAACATTTTGATTGGATATAATTTTGATTATTCCCAATTAATGGTGTTTTCTCAGACAAGCGTCATTATCCTTTTTCTCATAGTTGGGGTTAGATGTTTTTTTAAATCACTAACCCTGAGTACTGAACCCTTTATGACTTTATTTAGATAGGACAGTGTAGTTGGACCGGAACCAAAGTGGGAGAGAGAGAAGGGGGTGGGATCATGAAAGGTCCATGAGTCGAAATTAAATCTCGGGGTGCGCTATATGTTGGCGTGCTAACAACGAGGCTATTGGCGCCGACCTTATTAGGTAAGTTTTGAAGCATGACAGCTGGTCCTTAGCCTGTCATGAGCTGGTTTAAGCTGATTCTAAGATGGTTAGAAGCTAGTTATGATCTGGTTTAAGCTGATCATGTGCTGATTCTAAGCTGGTCCAACTAAAGACCAGCTTAAACCAGATCATGACTAACTAAGGACCATCTTAAACCAGCTCAAACCAGCTGCCATGCTTTAAATACCTAATTAGCATATGAGAGAGATATACAGAGTTATCCTGCAGTGTTCATGCTACAGACATAAGTGATGTGTCAAATAATGCTTAAAGGTTTGCTATTACATTTCTGAGTGTTGCTGGAGGACAGTAAAACTGCTGAAATAAATGCCATAGACCAGGAGTGCCCAATTCTGTTCCTGGAGATCTATTAGCCAGCTCCAGCCTGGATCAAACACAACTGAACCAGCTAATTAAGATCTTCAGGAGTATATAATAACTACAGACAGATGTATTGGAGCAAAACTCTGCAGGAAGGTAGATCTCCAGGAACAGGGTTGGGCATCCGTGCCATAGACCCACATGCTTGCATTAAAGAGAGGTTCTGAGCCATATCTGTAGTTCAGAACATTATAGAGCAGGGGTGTCCAGTCCTAGTTTACCTCCAGCACACCTGCTTGGAAGTTTCTACAGTGGGGGTGGCAAGAGATTCACTTTTCTGCAGAGTTTAACTCTAACTAATTCAACTATTCAAAAACACGTGGACAAGCCAATCAATGTCCTCAAAATTACTGGAAAGCTACATTCAGTTGAGTTGCCCAGGTCTGTTCTACAGCAGTAGCTCCTTCAACCTTGCTCCTGGAGACCCATTGTTCCAGTAGCCCCTCACTGCAGTACACAAGATCCATCCAGACTGTGGAGATGGTAGGTTTTAGAGTTGGAGACGGGTAGGTTTAGGGATATGTAAGGTGGGAGGAGTTGGATCTGGATCCAACCTTCCCCCCTGGATCTTGTGTCCTGCATTGAGGACCATCTCCACTGTTCTGCAGAGTTTAGCTCCAACTCTAGTCTAAGGGTGCGTTCACACTTGTCATGTTTGGTTCGATTAAAACAAACTCTGGTGCGATTGCTCTGTTAGTGTGGTTCATTTGAGTAAGTGTGAACGCTGCCATTCGAACCCTGGTGTGCACCAAACAAGCGAACTGAGACCACTAAAAAGATGGGTCTCGGAAGTAATGACAAGATGCGATGCTATGCGACATAATTTCATGATGGGAACAAGCGGTGTATCTAAACCAAAATGGGCAGAGGGCAAACGTGGAGCAACGAGGAGATAAAGTGCCTTTTATGAGTGCTTTGTGATTTCGCATGTGGTGAAAATAAAATCGTATGCACGCAACAGTGATTGCGTTTAGTCCCCTTTTGTCATTAATTACTCACCCTCATGTTGTTCCAAACCTGTAAGACAAGTTTAAGGTCCAGAAAGGTACTAATGATGTCATTAAAACAGCCCATGTCCACGTCAGAACGCCGGCTCCTGTGTCAGCAGCACCACTTGCATACATTGCGGTACTCTCGTTAACGCATGTTGAAAACTAACAGAAGAGAAGAATTTGTTGAATAAAGTCATTACTTTTGTTTTAGAAACCACTTAGAACACCACAGCAATCATACAAAATGCACTAAAACCACTCTAAACACCTTAACAACTGCATGGAAATGCGCTGATAACCACCTACACTGTAGCATCACGTTGGCAATTAATAAAATTATTACTGTACCACTGGTGTTACTCATACTGCAGTGTTCTCAATGCTGGAGTAGACTAATCCTTCTGGCGGATAGCTATGGATAAAGTTTTATACAACCTCAGAAGGCTTGATGAGCCATTTACTCTTTCTGTCAAGAGTCTCTCGCTGACACATAACATCATCTCCAAATGTCTACTTAGTAGTCAGCTTAGCAGAGGTTATGAAATGGCATAAATATTTTTGGATATGGTTTATTTATTTATTTATTTATTTATTATTATTATTATTATTTACATATTGAGAGCTCTTGTCTGACTTCACATTAATGTAGTTCAAGCATAGAGAACTTCGGTCGTGGAGGGCCACTGCCTTGCAGAGTTTAGCTTCAACTCTTATCAAACACACCTGAACAAGCTAAACAATGTCTTTAAGATCACTAGAAAGCAAGCTCAGGTATGTTTTTATCAGAGTTGGAGCTAAACTCTTGAGGACGGTGGCCCTCCAGGACTGAAGCTGCACACCTCTAATGTAGGTTTAGTTTTACAGCAGGGGTGTTCAGCCCTGCTTTTGGAGGTCCACCGTCCAGCACTGTTTCACAACTGAACCAACTCAAGGTCTTCAGGGACACTTACTGTTGGACCTAAACTGCAGTAAAGTGACCCTCCAGCAGCCAGCCCTGCTGAAAAATTAGGCATGTTTTGAAGCATGGCTGCTGGTTTGAGCTGGTCTTTAGCTGGTCATGAGGAGGTCATGTGCTGGTCCTAAGCTGGACTTGAGCAGGAACTAGTTGCTTAGGACCAGCTAAGGACTAGCTTAAACCAGCTCAAACCAGCAGCCATGCTTCCGAACATACCTAACCAGCATGCTGTTTTTTTTTTTTTTTTTATACAAGTTATTTTGGAAATTTTAGTGACAGTTATAAAAGGAAAATAAAGTTTAACCTTGTAAATTTACTGTTTTCCTATATAAGCCAGGCACTTATGCAAATGCAATTTATTTGTGGATAATACAGGTTTGATTAAATCATTAAAGAAATGATGAAACATTTCCTGTGGAGACTGAAGTTCACTTCATATGTAGATGAAATGTAGAATTCAATTTGTACATCAAAGACGTCTATAAATATAGATTCAATCAAGGCGCTGCATAATGGCTTCAAACAAACCACATCAAATTCAGTAAAATTCAACAGCCTGTGTTAACCAGCCTCAAAAATGAAGTGCAGACCACATGTGGGTTAATGTTTCACAGTGTGATGTGACTTCAAGTCAAATTTTGTAGGGTTGATGTTGCAGTCGTTAAACTTGCAGTAGCATGCTGGGTTTTGTACAACAGGTTATAGCAATAAAAAAATATTTGACTGTATTAAAAATAAATAAATAAATGATTGTAGCCCTCAGTATTCACATCTAATCTTAAAGTTGCAATGTAATGGAAGTAGCAACAGATTTTTCTTTTGTTTAGTGATATTCGGTCATTAATTACTCTCGCTTATGTCGTTCCAAACCCATTAAACCTTTGTTCATCTTTGGAACACACATTAAGATGTTTTTGATGAATTCCAAGAGCTTTCTGACCCTGCATAGACAGCAGGGCTCTACAGTGTGACCAGTTTGCGACCATGCTGCGTGCAACTGAAAAAAATATTTAGGAGCACCAGTGCGACTGACCCGATCAGCATATTTGTGTTTGCGCTGTGGGAAGCTTCAAAGGTTTATGCGTGTTTTTGCAACATTGCACAGACATATCTCACAAATCCTTTTTATAAGAGAGAATTATTGTGCAGTGTAGAGCTTCATTGATTATAATGGAACTTTGTGAGATTGCAATTAATTAAGATGAGTGGCAGATTTTAATTAATTTTAAGGCAGTTTGTAAATGAGATATTGATTTAATACAACAGTTAAATAAACAAGAAGTTAATATTAGTTGACTGACTATAACACTGTTGCCTGATTTTGTCATCAAAAATAGTTTGAAACAAGTCACAACTGAGCTGCTGCGCATCTCCATTCGAACACAGCGGTGTGTCGTTTATGACTGAATGTGCATTTTTTAACGAATCTAATGAGTCAGTGATTCAATTTCCCATTCATAACAACAGTCACTTGCTTTATTCCTGAATGAATCAGCTGTTCAAACGAATCAAATGAATGAATGATTTAGTAATTAAATCAGTGACTTGCTGCCACCTACTGGCAGTTTAATTTTTAAAATATCTCTTTCAGTTATTTAAATAATTAATATTTATATATTTTAAAATGTTTTATTTAAAACATTAATCTCAACATGAAATTATGAATTTGAATTAGGGCTGCACGATAAATCGCATGCGATTGTGAGGCTCATTTAGTCAGTAAAGCCGGTACTTTAATGAGTAGTAAATCTCCATCGTGTTCAGCTGGAGAGGCAATTAATACACAGAGCTGTAAATCACTGACAAGCTACGCAAAATCACGCTCATAATCGCAGATGAATCGCATTCGATTATGAAGCTTGTCAGTGAGTTCTGGCTTTACATATCGGCTTTACTGACTAAACGAGCCTCACAATCGCATGCGATTTATCGTGCAGCCCTAATTTGAATGCACTCATGCCACCTCTGAGCCTCATTAAACATATGAAAATACACCTTCAAGCCACTTTTGTGTTCTTCTGTGCCACCTCTGCAGTACATTCATTTGATTGGTAACTCATTCTACTTGTTCTTATTCTGTTGTTTTAACTAGAAACAGATTAGAAGCTTATAAAATATAATTTAAAAAACTGACATAAAAGATTACATACTTTTAATAGTTAGAAAAAATGCCATTACAAAGATAAAAATAAAATTCCCCTGTAAATCACTTTAAGAAGTCAAATATCACCTCGTAATGGGAAGGCTAATTTTTTAAGAGATTTTTTGAGTTAGGAAAAAAAGAAATTTTTAGGTTAGGAACACAAGTGCTCCTAAAAAGAAAAGTAAGCGTAGACCCCTGAGACAGCAGAGCAACTACTACGTTCAAGGCCCAGAACATTTCAACAGACATTTTTAAAATAGCCCATGACATTAGTGGTCAACCGCAGTTTTATAAAGCTATGAGAATCCTAACAAAAATAACGACTTTATTCAGCAATTTCTTCTGTTCTGTCAGTCTTTGATGTGCATTCGTGAGAGTACCATGACTTTTTTCTAGTGTTACCCTGCGTCTAAACCAAATCAGTGGACGGGGCTAAACAGGGGTAGGAATCTTCAGGCACTTCACGATCCGATCTGATTCTGATTCTGGGAGTCACAATCCGATTGCAAAACAATTCTTGATCTACATTTTTTCCCCAAATAATTCTTCTGCTGTGCAAATACATCTTTACAACCTTACATTTTAACCAAAACTGCAGAATCGATTCTGAAATATTTAGAATCGTTAGGGTTAGGGTTAGGGTTAGAATCGTCCTAGAATCAGAATCAGAATCGTCAAAGATCCTTATCATCATTATCATCAATCATTTTTTTTTCTCCCACCCCTAGGGCTAAAGAGGCAGTAATGTAGTAGCAGGCATTGATCTTCTTCTGCAGACACGTTTTGCATGATGTCAACCTGCGAATGCAGACGTGATGGCTGGATTGCGTTTACATTACACTGAGATCTGATAACAATGCATCCTCGCCTGGACCAGGACACACTGATCGGATAAAATTCCGATCAGAAGTGCATTTACACTTTTTAATGTGTATGTGGACAACATCCGGATACGGATAGTTGCTAATGTGACAACTTCCAAAACGAGTCATTTTGGCAGCTTGGTTTTAATAAAAGCTGCTTTTGAACTAACGTGAAAGATTTTAGCTCTGAAACATATACAATAACCTGTTATATTTCAAAAGATCAAGGGAAATTTGATTTCTCAGTTCTCAGTTCAGATGCCCATTTTCCACAAGTCGATATGATTCTTTAGGGTCTTAATGAAAAGTCTATAAAATACTTTGGTTAAAAATTCTCAATGGTAGTGTAAAACAACACCCTTTTTACCTTGCCAAAAGCTCTGCAAAAATCATCTCATTCTGGTCGAGGCTGCTCTGTTTGCCCCGCCCCTCTCTTCTCTCTGTGGAGTGACGAGCCTGTTTACTTTAGCCATGTTTAGCTAGCACATTATTAGGAAAGGCGATCGCAAAGATTCATAAAAAAACCCTTATACTCACTTCTGCTGTAAGTAAAGCTGGATCACGAATGATTTGCGCGAACATAGACAGATATATGTAGATCGGGAGGTGCATTCCCTTCACAAACAAATGTAATCCACTGCATCTTCAGCTGCTCAGATGTCAGGAATAAATGATGACCACTCTGTTCATTATTACATCTAGCAACACAACACCTCAATCACTCAATTCTTGTCTAACTTACATCCCAGCTGTGGCATCAAAACATGGAGGTTGGACTGTTACAACTGATCAGAGGTAAGACGCTCATGTCAATCAACAATTGTGGGAGCGGCTTCTGTGGGTGTAAAGCAACAACGACAGGCATCTGAGAATGGCTCGATTTGAAAACAGGGATATTATTTTTACAGATTAATTAAAAAACACTGCAAGGATTTTTACCATTATAGGGTAGATTTGTACTTACACTGCCAACACACATTACAGTTTTTTTCAGTTGCTAACATCCCTTTATCCAATCTGTAGTCACATTTTCAAAACTCTAAACACAATTAGCACAACATCTCTCTGTTGTGGCCATACCATTAACACAATTCATGTTGTTTTCACACAATATTCAGTCAATTTATAAGTTTCTAAAATGCTTAATTTTTCTTTTCACACAAGCTTAATTCATACCAAAATCATAGATCTTTCTTATCTTTTTTACAAATGCTTAAACACAGCATGTCAGAAATGAAGATCTGATGTTCCAAACCTTAAATACAGTATAAAGCGTCTACTTCTGCAACAACAACAGCTGAAAAGTATTGAAAAATATTTCTATATAAAATATTTTAACAACTAATATGCATTTTTAAGTAACAGATCAATTAAATATTTAGAAATAGCTGATTCCATTCTCATTTGGAGGAATAAACAGGTGTTGAAGCTCTTTTCATTACATCAACATAAAAATACCTCTTTGAATTGGTTTTGTGGATGCAGAACAACACAAAGAATCAAGGAGAGAAAGAATAATGTCTGGGAGAGGGAGAGAAATAGTTGTAGGAGGTGGAGGAGTAGTTGGATCAAAAAAGGGGAGAAGAAAAGGTAGGGGAGAGGAGTAAGAATGTGTGCTGGACTGTGCATTTTTATGTTTGTTTTTCCCCTTACACATGTGGAACCTACAAAAGCTTATGTCTGCCATGGAATATAAAGGGTACAGGGGAATTGTGACTTTTTTATCTCACAATTCTGATAAAGTCTAAATTGCAAGATGTAAACTTGGAATTCCAAGAATATACATCCGAACTGTGAGATAAAAATGGTCACAATTATCGTATTTTCTTTTTTTTTTCCTATGACGGAAACAAGTTTGCATAGTAACCAAAGGCCACGTATGTTGGAATTTCTGTTGATCACTGGCATCAGCTATCATAGGGCACCATCCACATCCAACCCCGACCCACTGGAAAGCAATTGCAATCAATGTTCCAATCGAATTTCTGCATAGAGGACTCTATCTTTTTCTATTGTACATTCTATAAAGTAATGATGACTCATTCCGTTTTAGATAGTATATTGCCAAGAAAGAACACATTTAACACCTACAAATGTAAAATGGGTTTCAGTTTAGGGTAAAAAAAAAAAAAAAAAACACACAACCAAAAACACAACAATAGATTTAAATATTGTCTGTTATATTTGGGTAGAACTGAAACATGACAATCAATGCAGTTTTTGTAAAGCCATCAGCTGTTAGTATTTTGACAGTCACTTTGCTATGATTGACTATATGTTCCTGTTGGATAGAAACTAGTGGTAATGTTTTGACCGAATGACTCGTTTTTGAATCGGGTTTGCTGTGTTTTGATAAAGTTGGTATATGTAGAAAAAGGTATTCAGCATTTTGAAATGTAGAGTTTGTATTTATTTAACAAAACATGGTTTTGGCCAGAAAATGAACAATTTGGCTAATTGTGTGATGTAGGTGTGTTGCTGTGTTAAGAGTTTAGAAAAAGTGCTTCAAGTATTGGTAAATGCTTGTTAGCAACTGAAAAAAACTGTAATGTTCAAACAACATGTAAAAGTGAACTTAGCATCCGATGACCCCTTTAAAAAAAAAAAAAAAAACAAATAAATAAAACAAGCATTGATGAGTCATTCACAATAATATCAATAATATGCATTTAGTAAAGAAATGCAATCTGCTTTTAATTATTTTTGGACTGAGAAAATGCTATCATCTGAAAAGGTGAAGAAACAGAAACACCAGACAGAAACCTGAAAGTAATGTGATATGATGTTGGTGGTCAGATTGAGCACCTTGTGTGAATAAGGATCTTGTAAAGCAGTACATCTGCTATCTCCAGCAGCAGCTGGGGGGAGTCATGCTCCAGTAGCCCCTCACAATGGTGAGCAGATTTAGTGGCGCTCCAGCAGGAACACATTCAGCTCACGTCCCCCTGCACGACAATGGCCTCATCATTGGCCGCATCAGTCTATTGACGCGTGCCTGCAACCCTCAGCGCCCATCAAACCTGCCAAAAGGATCTATGGCTTTTCACAAATCTTTTTCAGACATGCTGTCTCACTCTCTCTGTCATAGCAGAAGTATTACTTCCTCTGAAACATTTTAGATTTTTTGATGGATGTTTTACAGCATAGTAATGAAGGCTCATCACTTGATTGACATGTATGAGTTTAAGGAGTGAGCATATTGACTTCTCAATGTTTCAGTGTGTTGGTTACAATAGTGGCTTTATCAGAGCCAAATTTTTTGGCATGCACTGTCACTAAATGCATTAGGTAAGAATAGATCCCAAATGAGATCTCATTCATGTCTCAACTGATTCTACTACACAGAAATAAGATTAAATGGCACATGGAATGTTTCATTTCAAATGTGTCTTCTCTAGTATTGAGTTTCAGAAGAGATCTCAACAAGGTCTTAAACTGTGTTCGGCTCAATGAACTTCTGAGCTATGCATCTAAATTTATTTTAAATCCCCGGACTCTTACTTTTTCATTTCTTCTTGTGTTGTTGTTTTTTAAGGAGGAAACATCATGGAATGAATTTAAAGCTTAAATGAAATATAACTGGACTCACAGATGTATCTCACATTATTAACGAACGTTTGAGCAATGCATGTTTATTTTCCACTTCAGATTTGTCATTCTTGTTTCCTAATGGGTAAACTCCTTATATGTTCCCACTGATCTGACATTTTTATGATGGAGCTGTTTTAAACGATGGTTATTATGATGATTATCTAGTCTTGAGTCCAGTGTGTGGGCTTTCACCCACTGAAGCCACTTCACTTTGGATGAGATAATTGTGTTAAAAGCAGCTTCATGTATCCAAATCGCTCCGTGTAGAACTGTCCAACCATGTCTGGAGACAGCTGCATTCACCTCTGGTAAGAGCAACTCTATTTCCACCATAGCTCCATCTTTATCCATCATTAAATCTCAAACATTTTTCGTTCAGTCATATACTACCATATACTGCAAAACCTTAATCGTCGTCATCGTATGACAGAACCTGTATTTTCGAACATTTTGACAGCAGATGTACATTCGTTTTTTTTTTGGTCTAAAAAAGTAAGTGACTTTTGAAGTAATGTGTGCGTGTTAATGAATTTAGATTGTGTTCGCAGAATTCCTTAAAATATCTTTGTATTACTGTTTGTTGCTTTTGCACAGCAGGAAAATAGAATGAAAACAGTTGTGTAATTAATTGACCGTTGTTTTAGATGGTTCTGCTGATATTTCTTTTTCTATTTATATTAGTTTAGAGTTATAAAATTATAAGCCACAGATTTTTGAGGGAACTTTTTCATGAAATGTCTCAAATTGTTTATTCTATTGATTGTTTATAATTATATTCATCAAAGAAATATATTAAACCAGTGGCTTTGTAACCTTAGATACATTTTGAGATATTGTTGAGATCTCTTCCGAAACTATAAAGAAGACATGAGAGATTTCTTTTTTTATTTTGCTTTTTTTTTTTCCTTAGGAAGAAAAAAATATGTATATTTTGCTCTCCATATAATCTCAGTGGTATCTTGAATCACCAGTTAAAATAATAAAATCTTATTTAGAATTTTAGATTTTTCACAGAATTCTGGTTGAAATTATATTGATATTTCACAGCCCTTTCTCAGTTTTTTTATTTTATTTTATTTTATTATATATATATATATATATATATATATATATATATATATATTTTTTTTTTTTTTACTTTGATCTTTATGTTTTCATTTATTTATTTTTGACTGCATCGTCCAATGGTTTTGCTATTAATAGTAAAAATGTGATTTTTTGGGATTTTACAACCTTAAGAGGTTAATTACTGGACTTGAAAATGATTGAAATGGGTAGGAGGAATGAAATACTAATTATAGTGTTTTGTGTTTATTTTCTTCCTCGTGAAAATCATGAAGCCACACTCTGATACAGCTGTACTCACAGCAATAAGCAATTAAAGTCATCATGCTACAGTAAATGTGTGTTAGACAAACTGTTCCTCATGAATTTCTGCTGTAATATATACTGAATTATTTGTCATTCCCTTCACATTTTATCTGACACATACATTATATGTAAAAAAAAAAAAAATCTCAATTAGACTTGCTACCATCAAATGATAACCAATTATGTAGTGCATAGCTTACTTGTGTAGAATTGCTTTTCTAGAGTAAAGACAAATTATTAGATTGCAAATGTGTGCTATTACTATTGAAAAATGGGTATTCTTTTTACAGCTAATCAAATTCATAAAATAAATTTGCTAGGATAAAAAGAGCATTTAACTTTAGATATTGGAAAACCCAAAAAAAAAGTCAAATCTGGACTTTGATGAGTAAATTAACCTTGGTGGGCCCAACAGTGTTGGGGGATTTGATGAATTTGACATGCTTGTCACCCTGAGGCAAAGCCATTTGAATCGACACCTGCCTCACAACAGCCCAGACTCAAGTGTGTATGGAAACAATCACGACGCCTGTGTAAATACACTGGTTCTCCAGCTGTGATGCACTGATTGTGGAAAGAAACTAAAAAAAAAAAAAATGATGAGATGAATATGAAGAGACAGCTGTGTGTCTTCTGCTGTTGATGCTAATAGTGTACACAAATGATGCATGACGAGACAAAGGTCAGATTTTTACATTTTGCATAAATAGACACTGATTTTTTAATTTTTTTTTTATAAGCAAAACTGCAGTCAATAAATTGAAAATGAAAATGAAGTATGATAATATGTATACTAGTCATTTCTGTTAGGAAGTTCCTCTGGAATTCTGTAGCTTTTTGAAAAGGAATATGCTCACATTGCAATTCAAGGAAATGAATAGAATGGAAAAGGCTGAAGTTAGCCATTGCATTGAATGCGCTGACTATTAGCCTACACAAGGTCATTTCCTTTATTTGTTAAGATAAAGAAATTAACAAATGTGATTTCTGTTTTAATAATTTAATATTTTATCTGAATCATAAATCAAGTCATACATAATGAGGACGTCATAATGTACTGCATGAGCCAGAACAGAAATGAGCCCTGTATCTTAATAACCACGTGCATCTTGCATTAAGCGTCTGTCGGCATGGCCTTTTTTCTCATCATGATCTTTATTGTCATTGTAAGTAAATGGCAAGCATAAAATGTCAAACAGTGAGTGAATTATATTCAGAGAAGGCTGATGAACCATGAATCTAAGTAGAACATATGCCTAAAGCATCAGCCCACAGTCTAATGGAGAATGTAAGATTTCTCTGTTTCTCTGAATTGTTGAATTAAAAATCTTCATATCTTTATAACCTGCTTTGACAAGGTCTTGCTGATAATTTCACACATGTAACCTGCAAAATCCTTTTAATTACAAAAGGCAAAGAATCACCAATAGATTAATGTCATTGATAAAATGCATGCTGGGATGAATGCAAGCTGGTTGATGTTTGATATTCAGTTGCTACCTTTGCTTTTATTGTCTCACTAACAGCTGGTCACAGCCAATCATTTCATTAAGTAACTCATTAATGGGGCAGCTCATGAGACTAAATGCAGTTTTCCCACCTTTCTCAAGGTCTCAATCAATATTATTTGTAGGTTTTAGTAACACTGCTTGCTGTAGCAGTTACAACCCTCTTCAGAAACCCTCCACCTTCCCAAGCTCCACCTGTATAGATCTGCTACGATGTAATTTCATGCATGTTATACATGGGGGTTTTAATTCATAGATGCTATATGTGCAGAAGCAGTATTTCCTACATGCTCAACAGCATATTCCAACAGAAGGATTTGGTTTCTATTTCCTACCTACACTTTCCAAAATAAAAAAGTGGTACTCTTTCAAAGGGTAATAAAAAACAATATGTATAATTTAGGTACTAGTATGTACCTTTAAGGATTTAAAATGCCCCCTTCAGGGCTAAATAAGTTGAAAAGTGTATCTTTTGAAAGGGTACTGCCCCATACTTTTTTTCTGAGAGTGTAGCAATGATGCACTCCAGAAACGCCCTGCCAAACATTTAGAACTCTTTAGCAACAGTATAGTAACACACTGGCAACCACCTATGATATATTACCATTTTTTGTGCTGGCTTTTGCAACTCACATTGTCTTCAGATATTTTTTTGCTGGTTAGAGCATATACAGTTTTATGCAAAAGTTTGGGAACCCCTTGCAGAATCTGTGAAAATGTGAATAATTTTAACAAAAGAAGAGATTATACAAAATGCATGTTATTGTTTATTTAGTACTGTCCTGAGTAAGATATTTGACATAGAAGTTGTTTACATATAGTCCACAAGAAAATAGCTGAAATTATTTTAAAAAAAAAACTTCAAAAGTTTGGGAACCCTTGGCTCTTAATACTGTGTGTGGTTACCTGGAAACACAATGCATTAAGAGCCAGGGGTGAAAACTTTTTGTACTTGAAGATCAAGGTAAATTGTACTTAATTTGTCTTCCGGGAAACATGCAAGTATCTTCTATTGTTTCCGAAGGGCAAAGCTAAATGGAAAAAAAAGATATTTCAACAAAATAAGAAAAAATTGGACAAAACTGTTCAAAAGTTTTCACCCACCAGCTCTTAATGCAAAAGATGCTGAAAAACTGAAGAATCTGCAGAATCTGGAGGATTTTTCTGAAGAACAGTGCTCAGTTTAACTGTTCAGAACAAACAAGGGACTCATGAACAACCACACAAAACAAAAAACAGTCATAGATGATCCAGGTCACCACACATAGTATTAAGAACCAAGGGTTCCCAAATTTTTGAAGAGGGTTATTTTAATAATTTCAGCTGTTTTTAGGTCTTGTGGACTATATGTAAACATCTTTTATGTAAAATATCTTTCTCAGGACAGTACTAAATAAAAATAGCATGCATTTTGTATGATCTCTCTTATTTTGTTAAAATTATTCATTTTCACAGATTCTGGGGGTTCCCAAACTTTCGCATAAAACTGTACATAAAGAGACTGGTGAATCACAGAGACTGTACTTTCTCCACTTTGAATAAGAGGCCAGAACAGGTAATGTGTCTGTCTGGCTCATTGTCTGAAATGGGGGGCCGGCCTTGGTACAGAGATTCAGTCCAAGTAGGTTGTGGGCCCAGTGCCCACACTAATTATGGGGTCATTACGGCCACTGCTGTGTCTCCGCCTGTGGGTTGGACTGCACCATTTGTAACCCAACAGAGCAGGAAATGAGGCACTTTAACTGTGGTAACTCAAGCCTGGGAGATCCAGTTGAGGGAGCACCACTTAAGGAGGCTGATCAAATTGGACCCCTTTGGAAATGAAGGCCGTCAGAGGCCAGGGAGGCCTGAAGAGGGGGCGGGGAGGTGTCGGAGTGATGCATGACGAGGGGCCTCCTCATGGGCCGAGACGTGAACGACTTCATACAGAGTTATTGATTGCCTCTGGTCCTCCCATCAACCTGTGATTGATGCTCCACTTTCTAGAGGTTGAAACATCAATGCTGGCTTTTTCTCACTGCTTCGAATTATGATGTTTGCCTGGGCTAGTCTTATGAGAGAAAGCGCTAAAGAGAGAGCAAAGGAGTAAAAAGAGATGATGAAGGTGCAGTGGAAGAGGTATCTTTGGCATCTACTGACAGAGTCTTCCTGGGGTGCACACAACAAGCGAGCAGCATGGCATCTGGCGTGTCCTCCGGTTTGAAAACTGAACCTCGGGCAAGGGAGGGACCTAATGAACACCACGGGAGCTTCATAACAAACAAGAGAAACAGAGAAGCAGCCATGAATATTTCAGCTTTCTGCAGCTCTTCAGGTATAATACTCGATCTCTGCAGGCCACACAGATAGAGATTGGGCAGCAGCCCTGGTTGGTGAGTGTTGTCACCAGTGAAGTGTGAAAGGCTGCTGAAATTGATTGACAGAGGAAAAAGATGCTTGTCTATGCTTGCCAAATATTGGATGTTATAATGGGAGTTGAAAGCTGTAACTTACTGGACATCCAGTCAAGCAAAGAGAGGGTGGAAGCTCAGGAAAGATTCTGAGTCAGTGCTGATTGATGCAGAGAATTGATTGATGGCTTGAATTTGCATGTGGCATGAAACAAATCTATGAACCACTGTTACTGGTCTAAATTAGGTCTTTGCATCTCAACCATCTTAATATGAAGATCTAGTTTTAACAAGTTCTTGAGGTGGTTTTTAGAGAGTAAAAAGTTCTTTAAAGCATATACATGCTCCAGCATATGCAAGGTTTTCTAAAACACTAGATCAGGGGTGGTGAACGTCTGTCCTGGAGAGCCGCAGTCCTGCATAGTTTTGCTTCAACCCTAATCAAACGCACCTGAACAAGCTAATCAAGGTCTGAAGGGTTACTAGAAAGCAACAGGCAGGTGAGTTTTAATTAAGGTTGGAGCTGAACTCTGCAGGGCTGCGGCACTCCAGGACCGGAGTTTGCCATCCCTGCACTAGATGATAAAAAGTCAACCCAGGTTCATGAAAATACGTGTCTCTATATACATTTCTGCAACACTGTAATGATGTACCTTAATGCACGCTTCGTGGCAGTTTTAAAGTGAAGTGTCCAGAGAGTGGGGCTAAACCACACGTTCAATACGTGACCGTGCCACATTTTTATTATGTTGGTACAGGCACGCATTGCACACATTTTTATTACGCTGCTTGAGGTACGTATTCTGGCTGTTCAGAATTCAAATATCTATAAAATAGTGTAGCTAAAGGTTAATGCTCTATCATGTTGGAAATATCCCCTACAACAAACCCAACCCTAAACCTACCCAGTAGTGTAGACAAATGCAAAAGTAAAATAAAGACACATTTGTTGATGCAGTCGTGCTATTTTCACTTCCTTATGCCAATTTGAGCTGTTTTGTTGAACTGTAGTTTCACGGGGTTCGTACCGGATCTCTTAATTACTCAAGTGCCATATCATGTGAGCTACCGAGCAAACCTACTGAATTAGAAAACTCATGCATATGAAGCTGTATATTTGATGACAACGTTCAAAAATATCATTTTTCAAATTGCACAGGATTTTAAAATTGTTTTGAAGTCATAACAATATTCTGCAAGTAACTGTGTGAAAATTAGGCTTTATTAATCAAAACCTGTAAATCATACTTTGTGTTAGGGCTGCACGTTTAATCAAAGGCGATTGTCATGTGCATTTTGTCAGTAAAGCCGGTTGTGTAATCAGCAGTAAATCTCTATCACCTTCTTTCAGATGGAGCAGCATTTAGTACACAGAGCCGTAGCTCACTGACAAACTATGCTTTATCATGTTCATTAGCACGTGATTATGAAACCGAAAGAAATAGTTGAAAGTAATGACAGCTGTTTGCGTAGCTTCTCAGTGAACTATGGCTCTGTGTAGTAAATGGTGCTACATCTGAAAGCACATAAAAATACCACATTTAAATAACATTTTTACTCCAAACTCACTTTATAACGTCAGCCGAGTGTCTGAAATAAATCCTTCTGTAAGATGATGTGGCTTCTTACACAGAATAAGGCACACAACATATTCCATTGTATTCTAAGCAGTGATAAGGCATTGCTGTATTATATACTGTATTATAAGGAAAATTATAATAAGAAGAACTCAGATAAACCATAGATTGTCATAGTTGTGTGTTTATTAGTCATGTTAAATCAATGAAAGCAGTTAAATCTTCTGTTTATTCAGCTGCAGCCAGTGATAGGCATTTCCTGAGCTTCTTCTTCGGCGTATTTGGAGTTTCCACGCAAGAGTGCCCTCTGGCCTTCGCATGGAGATTTACCGCTGATCACAGAGCCGTGCTTCACTAAAAATATGCATGATAATCGCAGCTTTTGATTAATCGTGATTGCAGTTTCCTTTTGATTTATCATGCAGCCCTACTTTGTGGAAAAAAGAAATAAAAGTTGTCAGTTTTACTGCCTCTAGTGTCAGTACTGGAAACTGCAGTGATTCATACATAGAGGTATGTTTTTTCCAGTTTCGCAGAAATGTATATAGAGGCATGTATTTCCAATGGTAGCAAAAAGTTCTTTGTTGATCTTCAGTGTTCTCCAGTGACATGCTGTACAACCCAAAATGAGTAGATGATAAATGTTCAAAAAAATCTCTTAGGTTACATTCACACTGTCAGTGTGGATTGACAATCGTATTTACGTACAAGTGTCTTGAAATCTCCTGTTCACACAAATGCCAAATTGTGTCATGAAACTCTAGATGGCGCAGGCTGATGGGTCGTTAACGAAAACTGATGATGTTCACAGCGTTAAACTACATGGCACAAGCTTATTGGTTTATGTTGTGTACGCAGCCAATGAGATTGCTGCTTTATATTAAATGGCTGGTTAGCATTCACTAGAGCATTTCTCGGCATGCTTTCGGAATTACTCTTAAAGGGGTCATCGGATACAAAGTTCACTTTTACATGTTGTTTGAACATTAATGTGTGTTGGCAGTGTATGTACACATCTACCCTATAATGATAAAAATCCATGCAGTGGTTTTTAATTAATCTGTAAAAATAATATCCCCAATTTCAAATCGAGCCATCCTCAGATAGCATCACACCGACAGAGGCTGCTCCCACGATAGTTGATTGACATGAGTGTCTTACCTCAGACCCACCCTAAATCAGCTGTAACAGTCCGACCTCCATTGTTTCGATGCCGGAGCAGGGATGTAAGTTAGACAAGAATATCTCTGATTGAGCGTTTGAAGTGTTGTGTTGCTGGATGTAATAATGAACATATTGATCATCATTTACTTCCGACATCTGAGCCGTTGCAGATGCAGATTACGTTTGTTTGTGAAGGGAATGTGCCTCCCAATCTACATAAATGTGTCTATGTGTCCCAAATCATTTGTGATCCAACTTCACCTACAGCAGAAGTGAGTATAAGGGTTTTTTTATGAATCTTTGCAATCCTTTCCTAATAACATGCTAGTTAGCACGTTTTGTGGCTAAACGTGCTAAATGCAGCTAAAGTAAACAATCTCTCAGAGCCTAGCTCGTCACTCTACAGAGAGAAGAGAGGGGTGGGGCGAGCAGAGCTCATTTGCATTTAAAAGAACAATTCATCAGAATGGGATGATTTTGGCAGAGCTCATGTTGACAAGGTAAAAAATTTGTTTTACACAATCATTGAGAATTTTTTAACCAAAGTATATTATAGACTTTTCATTAAGAAACTAAAGAATCATATCAACTCATGGAAAATGGGCATCCAATGACCCCTTTGAAACCCTCCACCTTCCCTAGCTCTGTATAAATCTGCTACAGGTTGTCATCCTTGATATTACTTTAGTCACTGTCTTCCATGGTTAAATGTGATAGTCATGCAAAATGATAGCAAGATGATATCTGGTTTGAGTCACAAGAGGCCTTTCTGTGAGCGTGTTTTCCTTGTGTTAGCGTAGATGGGCTGCCCATCCATCCAGAGGGTTTCCATACTTTTAGCCTGAGGTGCTCGAATAGCCTCCTGCATCCCTGGAACCCTGCATAGATTCAAGTGGTTTGGATACTTTTTGGACACTTACCACTTTTTTATCCAAATAAATAAATAAATTCCAAAAAGTTCTATGAAATGATACAAATGCAGCAACTACATATTTCTGCACATACTATACTGATACAGAAATAACCCTGTCTGCTAGGTAATGGTGCTGTCATCGCCAGAGGCAGAGACACTAGATGTCTCTCTAAGATAGATAAGTCAAATGAAATCTTTTCGGCAGTGCAGGATTGGTTGTTCTGTTGCACTGCCATTGCGGGTTGAGTCTGAACTGAACAATAGCGTAAACCTCAAGGAAATCAAGCTGGTCTGCCCTTACCCTCCTCTTACCTAGTGCATGCACTGTAGGTAGAAACTCTATCACACTGGTATATAGCCTGATGTCTGGTGTCATGCCCCATTGCACCTATTACAGTATGGGTGTCCAAACAGTTGCCTGTTTTAATCTGTCATCTGCAAGCGATATTGCATGCCTTCCTCCATAGGTCACCTCAGCCTAGCGGCAACATTGAGGCTACATTAAAGCAAGGGTCAGAAGCCAAGCATGTTGGGATATTGTACAATATTGTGTTACTTTTTGTTGATGAATAATACATAATACAGAGAGATAACCTAACTGTAGGCAGTAACTAGCACAGTCTCTTTCCTCTGCGACAGGAGGCTATGACTGATTGATACCTGAGCATGTAGAAGCAGAGGCGAACTGTAAGTTGAAGTTCATTTAGTTGCATGGTGTGGGCTTTTTTACCTTTTGTTTTAAAGTTTGGATCTTAATGCAGGTGTTTACAAGTTTTAGAGTTAGAGACTGCAGTAAAAGATATGTGTAGTGTGTTATGTGTAAAAAGAATGTCTTTCTTTTCAATGCCATAGATTAACTTAGTAAGGGCAGGGCTAGATAACCAAATTTGAGTGATTTGCATACTTTCAGGTGTGGGTTTACCTGTAATTCTGTGCTTTGAATGTGTACATGTGCATGCGCCTCTGTTTAATACATTCCATAGCCACAATGAGACTTCTTAGGGATGTGGTTCTGATTTGCATCTAAAGTTTCAGGTAAACGCCGGTTACATTTTTTGATTAAATAATGATAAGTTGGGATGATTGGGAAGCAGTTGGTAGTTTTTTGCAGTAGCATGGCGAATTGACTTAATATTATAATGATATATAAAAGGTTAAATATAGCATATTTGGAGTAACATGAAAAACTAACAAAACGTTTTGTGTCATGTGCTATTGTTGATTCTTAATATGCATATTCGTTTAACAATGTTTGCATTTACATTTTATATGCCACCATTTTGGTGCATGCTACAAATGCTTAAATGTATCCTGATATTTATGTTTGTTGTTGCTGTAATGGTGTTTTAAAATGAGTCTTTCATCTTCTTTATCCTCTGCATGCTTTGCCCTACAAAGGTTAAACTGAAACTTCAACCCGCTCACAGCCTTGTAAATTAGCTCAGGTCTCTTTTCTTCCCCTGGCGGTCCTGGCTCCTGTTTCTTTGCTCTCCTCAAGTTGCTTCGACTTTTGTTCTTTAAAAAGGTGAAATAAGGCGACTTACCATAGTGCAAAATGTGTTATCTTGAAATGTTTCAGAGTGCTGAGCACTTTCATAAAGTTGCTCTCTGGATGCAAAGCAGGCAGAGATGACATCTGGCCAAAACAGGTATGAAAATGTACAGTGAATTCACTATTATACTTCATTTACAATTGCGCCACTTCTGTGCACAGTATTTTTTTAGTGAAAAACCTTGCACAATACAGTTTAGCCAGGTGCTAAATGCACTGAAATAGTATTTTTACCTTGCTGGATTTGCATGAAACCTTTCACTGAACTGGATGCTAAACCAGTGCAGACAATGTGCAAATAAAATGGTACCATTTTAGCATTTAGCATAATGTAGGGTGACCATACGTCCTTTTTTCCCAGACATGTCCTGGCCAGGTTTTTTAAATTACCGAAAACATCCAGATTTTATTTTGGGCTTGTTTTGCTATTGTTTTCATACTTGTTAAAGGTAATGACTGAAAAGTAGTTTGACCAATAGCATACAAGCATACATAATAGGGCTGCACGATTAATCAAATGCGATTGCCATGCGCATTTTGTCAATAAAGCCGGTTCTGTAATCAGCAGTGAATCTGCTTTCAGATGGAGCAGCAATTACTACACAGAGCCATGGCTCACTAATAGGTTACGCAAAAAATAGACGATATTATTGTGCAATTATCGAAAGAAATTGTTCGTGATAATGACAGCTGTTTGTGTAGCTTATCAGTAAACTACGGCTCTGTGTAGGTAGTACATCTGAAAGCATGTGAAAATACCACATTTAATAACATGTTTTTACTCCAAACTCACTTCACAACGCCCTCTGGCCTTCGGATGAAGATTTACTGCTGATCACAGAACCGTGCTTCACTGAAAGATACACATGACATGATTGTGATTTCATTTTGATTTATCGTGCAGCCCTAGTACCTAATTGACCAAATGTGTTGTGCAAAAAGGTAATTGACCAGTTGTGGAGTGTAAGAAGAGAACAAAATATAAATATGCGTACATATAATGTTTGAGGATCAGTGGTGGGCATAACGTGTTACAAGTAAAGTGAGTTACGTAATCTGCTGTGAGGATGTAAGAAATACTGCTGCTGCACATATAACATACATGAAATTACCCCCATATAGCATACATAAATCGCCTCGTAGCAGATCTATACAGGTGGAGCTGGGGAAGGTGGAGGGTTTCTGAAGCAAGCTGCAAACTGCTACAGCAAGCACTAGTCATATATTTGAATGTTGAGCAGCAAGCTCATTGGCTAGCGATACAGGAGAGAACCAATCAGCTGTGCCATGTGACAATGTCATTATGTCGGATTGAGTTGGACTTATCAGACTGCGCCATCTAGAGTTTCATGCCAGAACTTTGTATTTACTTTGTTTCCCCATTTACTGAATGACAGCTCTCCTGTTCCCATGTGAAGAAAAATCGGAAGTAAGTGCAGAGGCGTTGTGTGCACTGTGTAAACATGATGCTTACTGTAGTTCTAGACTAAATGTCAACATGCATTTACTCATCTCATTTGTACAAAAACAGATTCAGTATTCCTCACAATTAATGAAAACAGTGAGATGCAAACTCAGAATATGACAAACCTGCAATAATTAAATATGTTAAATAACACAAATAACAAATATCATTTATGCATTTAGTAGCATTTATTAACCATTTTTTTGAGACTGAGAAGAAAGTGTTGAATTTTCTTCTCCTGCATCCTATTCTTCATGCAATTCAGAATGGCAGCATAGCTAAACAGTTTGTTTCAGCTTTCCTTTAACCTGAGGCTTATTGATTTCACTTTTGGTGTGAAAGGGCTTTTACATTTGCCAAAAATAGAACTTTCTATATAAAAAAAAACTAGCAAGCCCAGGCCAGATGAGAAAAAGTAATGCAAAAGTAGCGTAACACATTATTTTCTATAAAAAGTAACTAAGTAATGCAACTGGTTATTTTTTAGGGAGTAACGCAATATTGTAAAATATTACTTTTAAAAGTAACTTTTCCTAACACTGTTGAGGACTATAGAGATCATGTCAGTCAGGGCTGAAATGGAAAGTAAAACTAAAAGATCTTCACAACAACCCATCAAAAAAGTCCGGATTAATTTGAAATTATGACAGAAATATATATATATATATATATATATATATACAGAAATATATGTAAATATAATGTTGTATACTAAAATATAATTTTATATTGTGATAGATGTCTATATCGCATGATATGGAAAAAACATAATAATATTTTTATCCATATTCCCCAGCCAAAATCCAGACATTTTAAGATATTTGGAAATCCCGGCCTGGACATGTACTGGAAAAAAAGGACATATGGTCACCCTGCATAATGTTGCTTTGAGTTAATAGTAATCTATAATAATGCACCAGCATGGTTTATGTAAATTAATGCAAACATACATTACTTTCTTCACTTTTCATTCTTGGCCTAGTTCTTTACACACATGATTATCATTTGCAAGCACAACAATTTTAGCATATTTTTGGAAGAAAAAAACTGCAAACTCAGTTTCAAATGTTAAAATGGTCTAGGAATGTTGCAGGGTTGGTAGGTGCTTGCTTATCGTCCCAAATGAAAAGAGTCTATTATTATTAATGCCTCTCTTCCTAAGTATGAGCAGCAATGGTGAGGCTTGCTTAACAAGGGCTACTTAAAAATGCATACACTAATGCACCTCATAACCTCTAAGTACTATAGGTAGGGAAGGTCATGTTACACACTTACACCCCAATGCTTTGTAATTTGTGAGTGCTGAGGTGGGCTAGTCTTATCTTTCGGTTTCTCCTGTGTCTCTGTTTCATGGAGTTTTGTAACATATAGAATCTCAATTCATTATTGAACATGTCTGGAAGATCCTCGGCCACTTTACATTGAGCCGTACATGTGCTCAGTTACATGCTACGTGGCCTCACTGTTTAGAAGGCTAATCACTTGGCATAACTAATGACCGAAAATGTCCTATTCTTAAATGATATTTAATGACAGATTTGGTTGTTTACGTAATGTACGTTGTGCAGGTTTCTACCAGAAAGCACATAGGCCAACATGCTCTTAAATAACTGATTATAAAACTGATAGTTCTGGTTCTTGATTCTGATTGGTTGAGCTGCGTTCAAAGCTGTTGTAAATTACTCTACAAACATACACCTCTGTTTACATTTGTGAGCTGCATAGCAGCCACAACTGTTTTTGAGGAACTACATTGTTTGGCAGAAGAATACTGTTTTTATTAATGTTATTACACTTTATTTACTCTGTTTTATTTTATAAAAGCAATAATCCCGAGAAGCAGTGGTTTAACAGTGGTATAACAGCTAAGGGGTGTTGTTATGATGCAAAGATTAAAACCCCCTTAGTTTGGAGCTTATTGCTTTAATTGCCACTTTCTACAAATGGGTACTTGAAAATGAAGTCAGAGGTTTGTTCTTTGTACAACAAATAGAGAAGGGAACCACTGCCAGGAGAAAAAATTGTTGCAGGAGTAGGAAAAAGGATTGCAGATTTGGCCTAAATTCAATATCCCTCATTGGGGGGCTAGTTAGTTTAAGATGAAATGTTGCTGATGAACTGATATTTGTATTTGATCATTTTCTTAACACAGTAACTTTGGTAACAGGTTGAATGACTGAGATGATATCAATCAGCAGTACCATTTGTGTAAAAATTGAGAAAATGGAGAAAAAGATGATTATTTACTTGTCCTTCCACAATGGGAACAATAAATGGAACAGAAATGCTCCAAAAGATGTTACTTCCCAAATCTTCCCAAATACCTAATAGTTCTTGCTATTGAAAATTGGAATATGTGCCATTTTTGCTATAAAAAAGTAATAGGGCACCAATTCATAGTAGATAGAATGTGTTGGGTTTCATAAATACTAAACACTGAGCTTTCTCTGGTTTAAAACCCCTAACAAAGGATAAAGATGCTTCTTAAGCTACTCTGTCTAGTTACTTTCTTTGGGTTAGAGAGGTAGTCCCCCTGGCGTTATATTCTTAGTTGTTCTAACTAGCTTTGGCGCCTTTATCAATGAGTATCTAAATGAGGAAAGGCTCAAGGCGTAGTCGACTAATTCCACTTAATCCCAACATATCTTCTGCTGCTTAGCATTGTTTCTGGTGCCAGGCATGGCAAGCTGAGATTAGCTTTAGCTGTGGTTAACTCGTCCACAAGTGTTCACACGCCACGACTGCTTCAACAGAGTCAATATGGACTTATTCAACAAAACATTCATCGACCATTTAAGAAAGGAATGTAAGTGACGCGTTGAACTATACCATTTTTGTCTTGAAAGTGGGTTTAATTGCAGTTAGAGTAGAGAAAGAGTTAGTTGAACTTTCACCCGGTTGGGTTACAAACAGAGAGTCAGTGAGAGAGATTGTATAATAAGATTGTTGACTAACAGTACTAACAGTAGTTACATAATTTCAAGTTTGATTAGCTATTGTTTGGAATGAATGTGTTTTTCTTTCTTGTTTTGAACAGTGGAATTATTTATGATTCATTTTATGATTGGCATGGGTTTGGCCAGGAACTGGGTATATAACATATATAGGACATATATTTTTGTTACTTTGCACTAAAAGGATAGTTCACTCAAAAATGAAATTTTGTCATTGTTTTCTTATTTTTATGTAATTGCAACCCCATATGCTATTTTTTTTTTTTTTTTTTTTCTGTAAAACACAATAGAACAACATTTAAAGAATGTTAACATATTCCATTTTCACACAATTCTGCAAAGTAATATTGTTTATTTGTCTAACACTAGGTTTTCATATTGAACATGCACATAACTTAGATTTTAGACTGTCCTGAAAATGGATCCTCTACAATGCTCTACAACAATACTTAAAAAAATAAAAATAAAACTTGAGGTATAACTCAAGTTTGAGTGAGTGGTCTGATACCTGATATTGTGGAAGCCAAAAGGCAAATTCCTTGATGCTTCTAAGGCAAATTCAAACAAACATTAAACCATTTCTTAGCAGAGCTCTAGAAAGTCCATTCGGCCACTCTATCCCTGGTGTGATTTGCAACATTTATACTGGACTTTTTTGAAAAGTTATCTTCAGCATTCTGAAAATGAATCCGGTTCACAATCTGTCTAAATATGTTAACCTTAGTTCATTTATGACCTAAAGGTGTTAATCTTAGTCCATAATAATGCCATTTTGGTAAGACATAAGTCAACATTTAAACTAATTTAAAGTGTTTTGTAACATTTTTAAAACTCAGTACTCACATTTTAAAGTGTAATCCAGCTTTTCCTCTCTAAACAATCCTGTCATCACTGACACACTGAATTTTGGAATAGTCTAGGCTATGAAGGATCCATCTGTTGCATCCTTCATGGCCTGGGAAATGGAAGATGCATTTCGAAACCTCATTTTAAGTTGACTATGAGATCAGACAGTCTTGCATCCAGTCTTCAAATGCAGCTTCTATATTGAGACACAGTTAATTTCCTTCAGAGTTCAGCTCTAATGCACCTGCTTGGAAGATCCAATTGATCCTAAAGACCTTGATTAGCTGCTTCATATGTGTTTAAAGGGATAGTTTACCCCAAAATGAAAATTACTTAATGATTTACTCACCCTCAAACTATCCTAGGTGTATATGACTATTTTTTCAGAAAAATACAATCAGACTTATATTAAAAATGTCTTGGCTCTTCCAAGCTTTATAATGGCAGTAAGTAGTGTCCAAGATTTGAAAGTGCATCCATCCATCGGAAAAAGTACTCCATATGGCTTCGAGAGTTTAATAAAAGTCTTCTGAAGTAAATAAATGTGTGTAATAAAAAATATCCATATTTAAAACTTTATAAACTGTAATCTCTAGCTTCTGCTAACTCAGTGTTTCCCAACCTCCTTAAGTAAAAAAAAAAAAAATAATAATAATAATAATAAAAAAATAACAAGAAAATAAAAGAAGTGGGAAAGGTTTTTCTTTTCCAATAATTAAACAATGCGTCATCAGAGTTGGTATTTTGGCTTTATGATCAAACACATGCACTTAATATTTTCTGGAAATCATGCTTAAATGGAGTTAATGAGGTTTTTGATGGGCGAATGACGGAGATCTGTGTTTTGTTTGTCATTAGAACGGATGCATCTGAGGCAGTAAATCAAACGCATTACATTTTCATCTCAATTTACAGATTATAAAGTTTATTGTAGCTATATGGGCGCTCAGTTTTTCTTGTTGTTTCATACATTTAGCCAACATCTCATGATAGAAAAGATTAACAGCTAAATATCCTGTATGCAGGATATTTAAAACGTACAAAAGAATATTGGCTGCAAGATGGTAAAGACTCTTCTCCGCTCTTCAAACACACAAAAACGTTAGCCTTTGTAGACAATGTTTCTTGAGTAAAGAAAATACTGTACGTATTCAAACATCAGTTCTTTATTTACCCTTGCACTGCAAATAAGTAGACATCTGTCTCAACGTTGCCAGGTTTTCACAACAAAACCCGCCCAATTAAAATTAGCCCAATTACGTTTCGAGGGAGGTCCCTGTTAAAAAACATGTTCCGGGGGATAAAGTACACGTTTTTGTCTGGATTCCCCTGGTAAATCTGTAATTTAGGGGCTAAACATGACGTTATTGGGGTCGCTTCAACCCGCAGACATCAAAAACAACCCACGGCAACAGTGTTAAAGTAGCCCAGTTCTGCGGGAAAACCACGGACTTGGCAACACTCATCTGTCTTCAAACTGTGCGTCGCAGCACTTCATTCTGAATGGAGGCGGGGAGGAGTTATGAGGTTTGACTGACGATTTGAAGATCCAATGGCGTTACGAGGTTCAGTCACAGGCTCTTTTGAATGCTTTTAATTGGTTAAATATTTGTAAAACCCACAAACAGACATAACAACAACCAGTAGCACTGGTTTAAAATAATAATAATGAAATATAATAGAGATTTTTGATAATTTTCCACGGCACACCTGACAGCCTGTCACAGTGGTTGGGAAATACTGCGCTAACTGAGTGCGCTAAGACAGTGACTTTCCAGAGGATGATGTAGAATGTAGGCGAACACGGTGGCGAACACACAGTGGAGGGAGCAAAACTAAATACCAGTCACAAATTAGAAGTACAAAATGAGCATTGGTAAAGAAACACATTGGAGGATTTCAATATAAGCCAAGAGGCGACTACAGTAGTCAACATTTGAAGTGGATCAGAAAAGTTCATCAAAATTGTCCTAAGCCAAGAACAGATATTGTTTTTCGTTTTAGAAAAACTTTGATAAAATATTTTGATCCACTTCAAATGTTGACTACTGTAGTACAATTGTTAGCGGAAGCTAGAGATTACAGTTTTAAATATGGATATTTTCCTACACAAATTCAGTAAATCGCATCACAAGGCCTTTATTAACTTCCAGGACCTGTGTGAAGTATTTTTTATTAAGGCTTGATGCACTTTATTTTGCTTCAAAATCTTGTCCACCGTTCACTACCATTATAAAACTTGGAAAAGCCAGGACAGTTTTTAATATAAATTCATCTGAAAGAAGAAAGTCATATACAGTCAAACCAAAAATTATTCAGACGCCAGATATAATTTTTGATATTTTTTACTAGTGGGTGCAGGACACTATAGTTCATTTATGTAAGTGAGAATAGCAAAATGTGTTTCAAAAATCTGTGACATATTATACTCACAAATTCTTCATACAGTGCATTACCAGTAAAATGTATAAAAATTTGGGACCATAAATTATTCTGACACTTTGACCTGACCATGTTTTGCTTAAGTGTTTTTTTTTTTTTTTTTCTTTAATTGGTAAAGCAACCTTTTTACACCACAGACTGAACTAAATTAAGCATTTGACTGGTAATTGGTCAACAAAATATTGATAGTTGTGTAATTATATTGTCATAATAAATACAATTTTTGGTTGATTGTAATCCATATACCTTTCTATGAAAGATAAATTTGTCCTGACACAGTTTAACGGTGAGTTATTGTCATATTTTATTACCATTTTCTAAACTATAGCGAATAAACTGTGATAACGTGAGAAATGTTGAAGGTGTTTGAATACATTTTGGCTTGACTGTACACCTAGGATGGCTCGATGGTGAGTGAATTATGGGGTCATTTAAATTTTTGGGTGAACTATCCCTTTAAGTAGGGCTAGCATTAAACACAGCTGAAGGTGGTTGAAGGAGAGTAAAATGGCAAAATTTTACAAAAAAAGAACCTCCAAATCATATTTAGAGGTTTGAATTTCATAAAGACTTGAAGATTGGCTCTTTTTATTTAGGATACTGAGCAACCACCTAGCAACCACCTAGAACAGCCACTCTAAAGCAATGCAACCACAGAGAATACTCTAGCACTCTAGCACAGGCAAGCGCCATTCATGTTTCTTCATAACATGTAAAACTCTGCTACCGGTTTTCTTTTATAGTGCACATTTCTGTTAAAGTTTTTGGATTGTGCCAATTGAAATGACATGTTTTGTTTCACTAAGTCATAGTTACCACTGTGTTTTGTCAAAGTTATCTTCACGTAATGTTGTCTTTGAAGGAACACAAATTCTGACCCTTTGGTAAATTGGTTCAGTGCATCACAGATCTTTCAGCCTTTGATCATATCATCCTGCTTTTCTCAGAATTTTTTTTCTGAAGAGGTATTCACAAATTCTGAGATCAAAACCCTTGAGATGTAAATTGAACCAAAACATTTTAGTGCAAACTTTCCCTCCTCAATGACAAGGAAAAAACAGCTTTTGCAAAACTTCTGAGGGATAAGTAGGTTAAATTTGTCAAGTAGGACATGTTTCTACTGTAAATATGGATTTTTGTTAATCCTGGAGCAACATTGCTGTCATACAAAAATAGCCCTATCTGGGCTAAGACTAAGCACATACTTACATATTAGTGTGTATTTTCATGCAGTGGTTCTTTTATTCACCACATGGTTGTTAAGAGGTGTTATCTTGTGTGTACAGGCATCACAAGTGATAAAGTTAACCACTTTAAGTCAAATGGAAAAACAGCAAGCAGCCGTCTATAACTCAAGACTCAATATGTGCTCTTTCTCCTCAGGAGATCGCTTGGGAAGATGTTTCCTCGCTCAGGGAAATCCATCGTCTTTGACAGCTTTCCAGATCCATCTGACACCTGGGAGATCATTGAGACTATTGGTAAAGGGACTTATGGGAAAGTTTACAAAGTGCTTAACAGGGTCAATGGCAGCAAAGCCGCCGTCAAAATACTGGATCCAATCCATGTGAGTAAAACCCTACTAGATCAAACCTGTATGTGGTGTGTGTTTTTAGGTCACAAAGAGAGACAGGAAGCATAACAAATCTGTGTAGTAATTTTTAAACAGAGCAAACTCAAGGTCAAATTTGAACAGAACTGAGGTTACGGGGATAGTCATCAAAGGCCCTTCAGATTCAATCAGTTTACATTTGTGTGCATCTGTATGCATGTATTTGCACATTTGTACCTGTGAGAGTGTTTACGCCTTAAGAAAGGCCTGCAGGCAATTACTGACCACTGAGAACATCTACTTGCCTCTGTCATATTAAGAACAGAACATCTATATCCTGCAGATAACGCCAAAAGGCTCTCTGTGTCTCTCTCTTGTTATTTCTCCAGCCGCACACTCTCTCATTTAGTGACTGGGCAAATAAAAGGGCTCCTAACAGCCTAGACCCAGACTAATCATGATGAGATGGCTTTTCAGAAAATGTGCAATTTGTGTTCATTTGCTTCAGCAGAGTTTCTCCAGTTCACCCTTTCAAGGTCCTGAAAGGAGGCTTGGAAGTATTTCAATGGCCTTTGGCTGCCAGTATATTTAAAATTACTCATCTAGATCAAATAAATCTAGGCTTGATTTAATAGACTGCAGCTGCTGTGGTCATTGTACCTCAGATATTCACAAATATTTATTTTCACCACTTTCCAAGCACAGGAAATGCAGTAATCATATGTAGTAATAGAAATATGGAGCACTTTTGAAGCCAAAAGGCATCACAGAAAAGCCCCGTGCACCGTACCTATTAAAATTCTACACTCATAGGTTGTTTTTCCTCCAGGTCCAATCAGTAAACAGTAATTTTCCAACACTGGAGGATGTAGAAGCCAGCAAATATTTTTTCAACATATCCCCCGTGTGTAGTGTACCGTTGTGGCCTGTGGGGCTTTATTAATGCCGACATTTCATGGCCTTTCCAGTTTCACTAAACTCAATAGATAAAATGACTCACAAAAAATACATATATATATATATATATATATATATATATATTTTTTTTTTTTTAATTATTATTATTTTTTTGCATCTGTGCCTCCCTTTATGTTTTATTAAACGCTGAATAGAAATGTTCCTGTTCACTCCAAAATAAAAACTGAAGTTTGAACCTGTTTCAATTAAATTCATCTTTTTCTTTCAGGACATTGACGAGGAAATTGAAGCCGAGTATAACATCCTGAAAGCTCTCTCAGACCATCCCAATGTCGTCAAGTTCTTTGGAATGTTCTACAAGAAGGACGTCAAGAACGGGGATCAGCTATGGCTAGTGCTAGAGGTGAAGTTCAATTCTATGTCATGCATATGGGCCTCATTTATTTAAGCTTGTTGTATATCACACATGTTAAATTGGGCTTGTGACATTATCTGCACAACACTTTTAAATGCTTTAATCAATCATGGTTATTATATTTGCAGCGGGAAAACATGCATATGCTAATGTGTTTGTCGATTAGGGCAAAGTGTACTGCATGCTATATGATTATCACATTATGGATTTATTGCTGTCATCACAGTGTGGGCTGGTGGGGTACATATGAAAGCGGTGGAAATCTGTTTATAGAGGATTAGCAAAATATGCTGCTAATAAAAGGTTATTAGTAGCAACACCTCTGCATTTTAGGAGCATGTCTAAGAGAGTTTCTCAAATTCTGTGAAATGTCAGGATGAATCTCTGTAGTTTTAGAACAAGCAAGATAATTTGCATACATTATGTATTGTTTTTAAAATCACATTAGGCCTACTGTAATCATAGTGATCTTTGTGCTGTTGACTCACTGCTTGAGATATAAACAAGGTATAAAGGTGTGTTGTGGAAATGGGATAAGATGAGTGTTACATAAGAGACTTTAGTTTCAGCAGTAGGTCTGAACAGAGTTTTTGTGGCAGGATGAGTATAGGGGGGTGGAGATGACCGCTAATGTGGACTGGTTGCATCCTGCTAAGCATGTTTAGATACCAATTCTGCATTCAGACACACAGGGTTTAGCAGGAAAGAGATGGTCTGTCACTGTAATGGGCTACAGTATTCTGACATGGAAGCCACTTTATATTTGACCGTTCTGTAACTATGTATTGATGAGTAATGCTCAGTAGTTATATCTTTCAGCAGTAATTATCCATAAAATGTGTTCAGACAGTCCATAAATGTTGTGATGAATGCTAACGTAGTTGTGTTATAACAGCTGAATCATACAATAATTGGAATGTGTCATTACAGGAACATAAAATGATATACCCCTAGTATTTAATGTGTATTATTTGAATTATTTAGTTTAATATGTAGACTTATAATAAGCTTAACTTTTTATAGCCCCACAACTGCTAAGGCTATGCACAAAAACCTTTGAGGAAAGTGACATAATGCATAATTTAATTTGAGACTAATACAACATAATTAGCAATTTGCTTAAATTGTGAACTTTCAAATATCCTCAAGGCATGTTTTTAAAATTAAAGCTGACTGTTTTTCATAACTCCCCCAAAGCACAGTGATACTGATGTGGTATTGGATGGTAATACCATGGTAATTTGATATATACCATGCTACTTAGTGATAGTACGTTTGCTCATACAGTACCACAATATTTACAAGGAACTTCAAGGTACTTCAAATAGAATTTTGTGGTAATATCATTGTACATATCCAAACATAGGAGAGAGTGTATTTCCTGGCATTTTGGTGGTTGACCTTCTTATACTGCTTAAAGGAAATCAAATGAAATTGTTTGGGATATCATTAAACTACATAGAGTGGTATGCGAAAGTTTGGAAACCCCTTGCAGAATCTGTAAAAATATGAATAATTTGAATAAAATAAGAGAGATCATACAAAATGCATGTTTTTTTTTTATGTAGTACTGTCCTGAGTAAGATATTTCACATATAGATGTATACATATAGTCCACAAGACAAAAAAATAGCTAAACTTATTAAAATAACCCTCTTCAAAAGTTTGGGAATCCTTGGTTCTTAATACTGTGCATGGTTATCTGGATGATCTACGATTTTTTTTGTTTTGTTTTGTTTTTTGGTTTTGTGATGGTTGTTTATGAGTACCCTGTTACAGTTAAACTGAGCACTCTTCTTCAGAAAAATCCTCCAGATTCTTCAGTTTTCCAGCATCGTTTGCATTAAGAGCCGGGGGTGAAAACTTTTGAACAGGATGAAGATGTCCAAATTTTTATTATTATGTTGAATTTTTTTTTTCTTTCCATTTAGTACTGGCCTTAGGAAGCAACAGAAGATACTTGCATGTTTCCCAGAAGACAAATTAAGTACAATTTACCTTTATCTTCAAATTCCAAAAGTTTTCACCCCCTGGCTCTTAATGCATAATGTTTCCTTCTGGAGCATCAGTGAATGTTTGAACCTTCTGTAATAGTTGCGTTTGAGTCCCTCAGTTGTCCTCAGTGTGAAAAGATGAATCTCAAATCATATAGTCACTGCTGGAAAGGGTTCAAATATGCAAAAGATGCTGAAAAATTTAAGAATCTGTAGGACCTGGAGAATTTTTTAAGAACAGTGCTCAGTTTAACTGTTCAGAACAAACAAGGGACTCATGAGCAACCATCACCAAAAAAACAAAAACAAAACAAAACAAAACAAAACAAAAACAGTCGTAGAGCATCCAGGGAACCACGGACAGTATTAAGAACCAAGGGCTCCCAAACTTTTGAAGGGGGTTATTTTAATAATTTCAGCAATTTTTTTTTTTGTTGTTTTGTGGACTATATGTAAACATCTTTTATGTGAAATATATCTTATTCAGAACAGAACTAAATAACATAACTAAAAATAACATGCATTTTGTATGCTCTCTCTTATTTCATTAAAATTATTCACATTGTCACATATTCTGCAAGGGGTTCCCAAACTTTTGCCACTGTAAATCTAAATGATATCTGCTACTCTGCTCTCTAGATATCAGTCCAAGGTTACTATACAACCTATATCAGTAATAAACCACTACTTTTTGTAAAGAGCAAATTATTTGCAGTTGGTTGTCGAAATTGTGCTGTATAATGAGTTCAAATGCCCAGGCTTGGAAGGAATTTCCTCTGTTAGAGGTTTTGTCCTTGTGTTGTTTAATTGTGCTTCCGATCTTAGATATTTATAAATGCTGTAGTTATTTGAAGCCATGGAGTTCAACATGTGCTCAGCAGAATATTTCCAAGACACTGCGACCCTGAACATCTCCACCACTTGTATTTGTTTTCTGATGATCACAGTGCAAACTGACCCTTCTGAGACTTTTGTTAACTATAGAGACCTCACTGTGGAATTAAAGTTATTTTTATATATTATCTTTTTTTTTTTTTTTTTTTTTTTTTTTTTTTAAGTACAGTTTCAATACTGTTACCATAGGGAAACAGATCGTAAGCAGGGCTTTTATCTGCTTTTGCACAGCTGAATCGGATGTTGGATCGTGTTCAATATATTAGACCTGTCTGGAGAGATTATCTCATGTTTACCTGGTGTGAAACTTTACCTCAGTCTCAAGGTGTGGGGCTAAGGAGGGTTAGTTAACATGTCCCATATAGTCCTGAAACCTTATCTCAGAAGACAATACTATGACTTTCTGAGCTAGTCTTTGTGAATAAAATAAAATAAAATAAAATAAAATAAAATAAAATAAAATAAAAGCACGCATCACACAGTTTTCCGCACATGTCTAAAAGCATGTATAGCATGGTATTTAAATAAAAAATAGGATAGGACAATATTTGGCTGGGATACAACTGTTCAAGATATTGAGAAAATCACCTTTAAAGTTGTCCAAATGGAGTTCTTAGCAATGCATATTACTAATCAACATTATGATATATTTACGGTGGAAAATTTACAAAATATCTTCATCAAACATGATCTTTACTTAATATCCTAATGATTTTTGGCATAAAAGAAAAATCGATAATTTTGACCCATACAATGTATCTTTGGCTATTGCTATACTCATACTACTTATGACTGGTTTTGTGGTCCAGGGTCACAAATATGCATGTGACTATTAATAAATTCTTGTGTTAAATATGTTTCAGAACTAAAGTCACACTTGAAAATGTATAAAAAGTCATTGCATTGGATAACAAAATGTCAAGCTAAGTTGTTTTTAAAGAAGTGTTTTAAGTAAATAAGTTTCAAATGCCAAAACAATAAATGTACTATTTTAAATAATAAAAAAAGGTTAAATAGCTCTAGTATTGTTTGTTTACAGATGTCACTTGCTTTAAGAATTTTATGACATAAAGTGATGACATTTAGAATTTCTTACTTGTTCAAATACCTTTTGGAGCCACTGTAAAATCAATGTTTATAAAGATTTCTGCATATTTCAGCTGAATTGGAACCACATTCTGTTTTCTCTCTCTCCCAAACACAGTTACCACAAATTACAAAAGCTATTTTCTTCCTTTGCAAAGCTTTAAGCAAGTTTCTCCAGCCACAGTAGAGGGAATGATCTTTTTTCTTGTTCGTGTTTCCCTAAAGAGCTTTGCATTTCTGTATGCAAACTCCTGCATGCAAAATCCACAGTCAGCAATCCAAATGTGGAAGTTAATCCTCTGGCTGGAATCACAGCCGAGCATTCAAGCTGTCAGCAGCAAGTTAGCAGCCGAGGAGATGGGGGAACGCAGGGGGGGTTAAATTGCCATGGTTACAGTCGTCCCCTCTGAACTGTAATTTTCCGTATTTCAGTAGGATCCAGGAAGAAGGCTCCTCTACACTGAGTGACCTCTGATTACAGAGAGGACTCACACAAATTGCGTCCTCCACTTTGCTGGCTGCTCATCAGGCCCGGTGCTTGTTCTGCCTCTCTTTTGTGTTGTGGGTTCTAATTATGGATATGAAGGAAACCGCTTTCATCTGTACTCACCGGTTCCTCGTCGAATAAGGGGCCGACTCCGCTCCGTCATATTAAGACTTCAAAGATATCGGAAATGATCTCTATTCAGTTTTGTACGAGTTGGCTTGTGGGCTCCAGTTGGTGGTTAATGGCTGGGATAGGACTGACGACAGCGGTTCATTGTTGTAGTTTTACATGAAACAGTACGTTTCTGTGCCACTATTCATTCAATTCATTTAAAATGCCTGGCTTTTTGCAGATATGTAGTTTGTAAAAGACTGCTTGATGAAGTGGATGTATTGACTGAAAACTGGAGACAGCAAATATAAAATGGTGCTTGCATCATTGCTCAAGTTATTTGCAAAAACCTGTAATGCAGTTCTATAGGTTAAAGGGATATAGGTTCTATAGGTTATAGTTCACCCAAAAATGAAAATTCTGTCATCACTTACCCTCATGTCGTTCCAAACCTGTAAGACCTTCGTTCATCTTCAAAACACAAATTAAGATATTTTTGATGAAATCAGAGAGCTTTCTGATCCTGCATAAACAGCAACACAAATTAAAAATATCGTAATTTGTGTTCTGAAGACGAGCAAAGGTCTTACGGGTGAGTAATTAATGAACTTGGGTGAACCCAAGTCCCTTTAAGGTCTCTGCTATAGATATGGCTTGAGTACCTAAAAATATTAATAAAGTACTTGACATAAAGGATATTTCTGTGAAGTTCAATCAAGTTTAAACTTTTGGAACAACTACAGTGTAGTTACTGCAGGTCAGTTTTAGTGCAACACATTGTTTCAAACTGCTATTGCCAATGTCTGTATATGTAATTATATTCAACTTAACGCATTGCGGTTAAAACAATAGATCAAATGGTGCATTGCCCTGCTGTTTAATTTCACTCATTCCCTTTAATATGGTCAAAGTGGTGGCTGTGGTTTTTGGCCTTGTTTCCGGTATTGAATGGCGGGTTCTTTGGCGCAACCCTTTGAAACGAAGCCCTTTTCGAACCATGTCTGATGTGTCTGGCTTGTGCCCATCATTAATTCACAATGAGGTTTAAAATGCCATTGTTTGTCAGGGCTTTTTCATTAAACGTTGAGGGAAAGCAGACACCTAGCTCATTATTTGAGTGCAAATGATAAGGTCGCTTGGACAAAAGAGGTGTTTTTCTATGAAGGTGTGAGGGCCACACACACACTATCCCAAAGAAAGCTACTGATTTGATCGTCTGCTGCACTTAACAAAGCATTAAATGAAATATTTAAAGTCAGAAGCTTCAGGTATGTTACTCTTATAGGACTTAAAGGAATAGTTCACCCAAAAATGACAATTCTGTTATCATTTGCTTACCCTTATGTTGTTCCAAACCTGTTAGACTTTTGTTCATCTTCAGTTAAATCTAAGAGATTTCTGTCCCTCCACTGAGAGTCTATGCAACTACCACTTTGATGCTTAAAAAAGTTCATAAAGAGATTGTTAAATGAATTCATATTTTGACGCCGATAGCCTTGTGGGCAGCGCACAGAAATATAGCTCCCGGGGGGTGAAAACTTTTTGAATTTGAAGATCAGGGTAAATGTAACTTATTTTGTCTTCTGGGAAACATGTAACTATCTTCTGCAGCTTCTGAAGGGCAGTACTAAATAAAAAAAATATATGATATTTAGGCAAAAAAAGAAAAATGTACAGATCTCCATGCTGTTCAAAAGTTTTCACCCCCCAGGGTCAAAATGCATGATTTTTCCTTCTGGATCATCAGTGAGCGATTGAACCTTCTGTAATAGTTGCATGTGAGTCCAGTTGTCCTCAGTGTGAAAACATGGAACTTAAAATCATATAGTCATTGCTGGAAAGGGTTTAAATACACAAAAATGCTAGAAACCAAAGAATTTGTGTGACCTGAAGGATTTTTTTCTGAACAACAGCAGGCAGTTTAACTGTTCATGACAAACAAACAAACAAAAAAAAAACACAGCTGTGGATCATTCAGGTAACAACACAGTATTAAGAATCAAGCGTATGTAAACTTTTGAACTGGTTCATTTTTATAAATTCAGCTATTATTTTCTCTTGTGGACTATATGTAAATGTATTTTATGTGAAATGTCTTATTCAGCACAGTACTAAATAAACAATAACATGCATTTTGTATGGTCCCTCTTATTTTGGTAAAATAATTAACATTTTTCAAATTCTGAAAGGGGGATGTACACTTTTGACCTCAACTGTATACACATAAAAGGCATTTTGCCTTTATTGCGATAGGACTAAATCGTATGAACTGAGTGGTTTAGTCCAAATTTTCTGAAGAGACTATCACTTTATATAATGAATTTAATTAAGACTTACTGTATATTCACATATTTGCATTTATCAGCAAACATAAACAGAAGCTCAACCATACTTGCTTGTGCATGAGAACAAACCTCATTGGTTTTTACAGCAGCTCAAACGTGCTGCGTAACACACAAGACTGAGTTCTCACACGTCAAGCAAGCATGCTTCGTTTTGCCATAACTGATGTGTGCAGTAATTAATATTTTGGGTGAGTAAATAATGGCAGAATTTGTATTTTTGAGTGAACTATCCCTTTAAAAGTGGATACCTGCAAATCAAAGCTTCTTCTTCTACTTCTTTTTTTTTTTTTTTTTAAATCCCACATGTTAAGACTTTGAAAGCCATCAGCCATGCTGGCAGTGGAAGCTGAGGAAAGATGGCAGAATTAGTCTTGAGTCTTTTCATCCGTATGTGGGGAATTATGTTGATGACACGTCAGTAGATGACATTAATAACATGTCCTCTGCAGCCTGAGGTAATCCAGACGGTAACGGTCTAAAAATAAAACAATATCAGGCAGAAATTAAATGAAAGGTTTAATTTAAAAGGTTCTATCTTTTAATTCTTGTATAAAATTAATGATTTTATCATGTCATTACAAACCAACATGAATTTCCTTCTTCTGTGCAGTGCAGCAGAATGTTCATGTTCATATTTCCATATAGTGCAAATGAATGGGGGCTATTTAACTCCAAAAATAGGCATAAAACTAGTCTTTTAAAGTGAAATCAAATAATTAACTGGTATAATGGAATTTTGAATAAAACCATCAAAACATGAATACACAGGACACCTGCTTTATAGTACAAATTGAAGTTGTACATTTTTAGGTTAACACCAAACAGCTGAATGCATGTTTTTTTTTTTTTTTTCAATTCGCTTTTTTTAATCAGTTGTCTGAGATTTGTGACACATTTGATGACTTGGCACCTAGACGTTAATGTTGCAGAACCTGAAGGAAGTGTTTAGTAAAACATTCAAGATGCTCTCTGTCAGATAAATGTCTCACTCTCTCTGTCTGTCTGTGTCAGGGTGAAATTTAATGATGGCAGGTGATCTCGGCCTGATGCGGCTGTGACGTAATGAGGTCAGCTTTGCTCTTTAGTCTTCAGGACACTCTGAAGAACTGTCCAGGTTTAACAGTATGAACTGAGGTTCAGAATACCTTTGGACCACTTATATGTGTTGGCTTTAGAGCTGGCATCATTGTATTTTTTCTGTAATTGTGAATATTGTGAATGATTGTGTTTTGAGTGTGATACAATGGCATTTATTCTCAGGTAAAAGCAGCACAAATAAGACTTGAAGTGTATTAACACCAATAAAATCCAAGAAAATTAAATGTTTTTCACTGAAAGGTTCTTTAGGGAACCCAAAATGGTACTTGTGTAGTGAAAACTTTCGTTTGGAGCTTTTATTTTTAGGAATGTATGGTCCATTTTTAATTCTATATTGAGTTCATTTCATTAAACAATCTGATTACTAATTACTTTGTCACTGCATCAGCAACTCAAATGAAAAACACGTTTGCTGCCGCCTCTGTGCTTGTCTCTGAAGCGTTTACTGTAGCTATAAATGAAATGGGCAGCTCCCTGCAGTTTACTCAATTAACTTTGGTAAACAGCATTGAAACAGGAAGGTGTGCTACAATGCCAAAGGCCCCTTTGGCACAGTAATAATGAGATTTCAAAATGGGCCCTAAAGCTGTGGAAATACTCCATTTCACACCCATCAACACACTTTTTTGTTCAAGTGTCCACGTTTCACCTTTCTTGTTCAAACCAGTGACAAATGACCCTTCCAGCCCACCATTTACCAAACTTGGACGTCCAGAACAAGTTAAATTGAATACTGTTTTGCCCTTTTTTGAGAGGGGTTATAAAAGAAAAAAATGACAGGAAACAGAGGTAAACAATATTTAGTAGTGTTTCTAAATGTATTGTAGAGAGTGAGAAAGAGCTTTAGTAAAGGTATAAAGCTAACCCAAAAACTGAGGAAAAAGGGTCTTAGCGAAATGATTGGTTATTTCCATAAAAATAATACAATTTATATACTTATTAATGTCAAATGCTCATCTTGTCTTGCTCTTCCCGTCCTCTGTTTTTTTCCCGGTTCATGACAGTTAGGGTATGTCGAAAAAACTCCTATCTCATGTTCTCCCTCAACTTCAAAACCGTCCTATATCGCTATTTTACCATTTTTGTTAAGGGTGCTTGATCTTCTTTGCATGTTCACTTTGCAAAGACTGTGTCGGAACTTCTGCAGCAATGTAGGATGATTTTGAAATGATTTTTGAAGTTGAGGGAGAAAATACGACTGTACAAGTTTTTCGACATACCCTAACTGTCTTGAACCAGAATACACAGAGTTCAGGGAGAGCAAGACAAGACGAGCATTTGAGATTAAAAAGTATTGAAATTGTATTTTTTTTTTATTAAAATAACCGATCGTTTTGCTAGATAAGACCCTTCTCCTTTGGCTGGGATTGTTTGCAACCGCATTTAGGATCAGTTGAAGCCTCATTTAGCCATTTCAATATGAAGTTTTACATGGGGTTGAAATATTTCCCCATGCAGATTTTACAGTGGCTAAAGTTGGTCAAGCATAACCGCTGTGTTGTCAAGAGTGGTTTTTAATGACTCATTTTGAAGGTTTAATCACTCTACCAGTAGGTGTCTTTTTGAATTAGTCATTGAATCATTCAGTCGATATGTCAAAAAACTGATTCATTCTGGGCTAAACCTCAACTACTGAGAGTTGCTCAGACAGAAATACAACTGAGGTAAAAAGTTTACATACAACTTGCGGAATCTGCAAAATGTTAATTATTTGACCAAAATGAAAGGGATCATACAAAATGCATGTTATTTTTTATTTAGTACTGACCTGAATAAGACGTTTACATATAGTCCACAAGAGAAAGTAATAGCTGAATTTATAAAAATGACCCCGTTCAAAACTTTACATGCATACATACATACACCTGATTCTTAATACTGTGTCGTTAACTGAATGATCCACAGCTGTGTTGTTTTTCTGTATTTGAACCCTTTCCAACAACGAGTGTATGAGTTTGAGATCCATTTTTTTTACACTGAGGTTGACTGAGATACTCATATGCAGCTATTACAGAATGTTCAAATGCTCACTGATGCTTCAGAAGAAAATCCAAGGCATTAAGAGCCGGGGGTGAAAACTTTTTGAATTTAAAGATCATTGTAAATTTCACTTATTTTGTCTTCTGGGAAACATCTAAGTATCTTCTGTAGCTTCTGAAGGGCAGTACTAAATTAAAAAAATATGATATTTAGGCAAAACACATCTTCATTCTGTTCAAAAGTTTTCACCTGTTGCTCTTAATGCATTGTTTTTCCTCCTAGAGCATCAATGAGTATGCAGACTTTCTGTAATAGTTTCATATGAGTCCCTCATTTGTCCTCAGTGTGAAAAGATGGATCTTAAAATCATACAGTCACTGTTGGAAAGGGTTCAAATACACAAAAATGCTGTAAAACCAAAGAATTTATGGGATCTGAAGGATTTTTCTGAACAGCAGTGTGCAGTTTAACTGTTCAAGACAAACAAGGGACTCATGAACAACTATCACTAAACAAAACAAAACACAGCTGTGGATCATTCAGGTAACAACACAGTATTAAGAATCAAGGGTATGTAAACTTTTGAACGGGGTCATTTTTATAAATTCAACTATTATTTTCTCTTGTGGACTATATGTAAATGTCTTTTATGTGAAATATCTTATTCAGGTCAGTACTAAATAAAAAAATAACATTCCTTTTGTATGATCCCCCTTATTTTGGTATTCTGCAGGGTGTATGTAAACGTTTGACCTCAACTGTATATTTATTGACAACTATTATATTTATTGATATTACAAAAAAAGAAAATAGCATTTGCACCTCAGTATTGTAGTACATTGTAAAACAGTATGCGATAACTTTTACTATAACAGTATTGAGTGTAAATGACTATTTTTAATAAAATTATTAAATGGATGCTGTCTTATTGGGGCAATGAAGCCCTCCCTAATCCTACCCAATGAATACTCGTGGAGCACTTTATTTTCCACTGTTATATTATTTTCTTCATTTAATTTAAAATAAATGCCTTTCCGATCTGATATGGGAAGTGAAAAGGGAGAAGAACGAGTTCGGCAAAACGAGGAATCAAACTTGGGTCAGTCGTGTCAAAAAGCCGGTGTTTTTTTTGCAGGTGTTTTTTTGTTTTTTGTAATGTTGTCTAGCCCACCCACATGTTGGTGGGCGGAGTTAGTTTAAATAGCCTCTGCCAACAAGGCAGGCTATTTGCACTCAGTGCAAATAGACACTCCTTTTTGTTTACTTTAATGGCTGTATATAAAAAGTGTCATAGAGTAATATGAATTATACAGATAGATGAGTGAATTAGTTTGTTCAAATTTTGTTGGTGGGAAATAGTAGTATTTAAACAATATGTTGTGAGTTGGGAGGGAAGTTACGTGCTTTTGTGAAACACCAAAGGCTGTGCCCAGATAAGGGACTCTCTGCATTGTTTGCTGCTCCATCAGTTTTCTTTGTGGTTTTGTGTAGCTAAGTTGAAGTGCTGAGTTTGAGCACTTTTTGCTTATTTGTACTTTGTATTTAGGGAGAAAATAAACCTCCTTATGCCCTTCATGCACTTCGAGCTCATTTAATGTAACATAAAAATGTATGCCCACCAAGTACTACATTTTGACACGTAAATCCCCACAGGTTTCTGCTACAGACATAAATGAAACCTCAAACTGACTCAGCATAGTGCTGTTGCAAAAACTAGATCAAATACAGTTTTCCCTTGGCAGACAATATAGAACAGAAAACAAATATCACATCTATCATATGTGACGCTGGACCACAAAACCAGTCATAAGGTTCAGTTTTTTGAAATAGATATTTAGACATCATATGAAGTAGGGATGCAACAATACAGTTAGTCCACGGTTCAACACATACCTCAGTTTTTAACCACATTTTCAGTTTGGTAGAGTTCTGATATCTTGCCACTTCAGTGTGTTTTTGTTTTTATTTTTTTTTTTGCAACAAATTAACAAAATACTCCTTTAAACCTGGAAAAAATGTGGTTTAGTATATGTCTGCTTAATTTTTCTTTTGAGAGAGGTATTATTTTTTTTCAATTTTTAGTCAAAAAATAATGGATTTTATTCATACTGGACACCAGAGGGCGCGCTCGTGCAGAAAATCCACATATGCGTCAAAGGAGTATCACTGATGACATTCCATTCCAGCTTCTCTAATAATATACAGTATTCTCTAATAAGATATAATGTTAAACGTTTTGAATGATGAAATGTAAGGACATTAAACAATCATATGCAATAATATATGGTTTATCTGTGTTCTTCAAGCCATCTCGTGTATTTTCATAAGCCATTGCTAATCGACATTCATAGAATGTGAGTATAGAATATATTGTCTGCCTCATTGTGTGATAAGAATCCACATCAGATCACATTAGGAAGTTATTTTAAACACTCGACTGATGTGAATTAAAAACAAAAAGTTATAATGTTTTTTTATAACTTTTGTTTTTATAACTCTTTTGTTGGACAACAGGTTTAAAAAGCCTTATCATTGCATGTCATTAGAATGGAAGATGCTCTGTGTGTGTTGCTTTTTCAAATATAAGCGGGGAAGCGTTTCCTCATTTCAGCACATGAAATCACAGCAAATTCTGAGAGAAATAAAAAAAGGAAGTTATTTAAATGCAAAACCGAAAAACCACAATTCATAAGCGCATATTGAACCTTGGATGTCGTACCGAATGGTTCGATATTATATTGAGAATTGTGACATCCCTAATATGGAGGCTGAAAATATAAGCTTTCCATTGATGTAGGGTTTGTTAGGATAGGACAAAATTTGGCCCGAGATACAACTGTTTGAAAATCTGAAATCTGAGGGTGCAAAAGATTAAAATGTTGAGAAAATCACCTTTAAAATTGTCCAAATGAACTTCTTAGCAATGCACATTACATTATCCTAATGATTTTTGGCATAAAAGTAAAATCGATAATTTTGACCCATACAATGTATTTTTGGCTATTGCTTCAAATATAGGGGAGCGCGGGGCACAACCTAACACTTTTTGAATTTCTCAATTTGTGTAAGTCCATGTGGGGTTTAGATAATGTAATAACGGTAATTTTACACTTGTCTTGTACAAATATGTGGCTCTGTTTCATAATTACAGAGTATACGATTTTTGTTATTTTCCTCAAAAGAAAGGAAGTGTAAAGTGACAACATGCCCCCGTAGGTGGGATACGTTGTAACATGCGAAGGGCACATTGTAACATGACCATATGATAGCTTAAAAATGTTATCTGATCGAATGAAAAAATATACACGACAAACTAAAATATTTTGTCAATAAAATAAAATTTAACTTTTTTTAAAATAAAATAATGGTGTTTTTTACGAATAAAAAAAAAAATCACATTTTTGAGGTTCACAATGAACACATCGCAACCATGCGTGGGATGGCCCTGATTGCAAAACAAAGCAATACAGTTACAGTATAGTTCAAAACAATGTGCGCAAATAGATGAAACACATGACTTAAGAAAAAAAAAAACACTCCCCTCCCTCCAAACACAGCTCTCATAGAACACTAGACACATAAAAGAGCCAAAATGGTTTACATTTCTTGAAATAATAATTTCTGAGCATTAAACATCGATTGTCAGTCTTTATTCACCTGTCTTGTGGTTTCTTTTTAAAATTCGTTAACCCTTTAACTGTCACAGTCCCCTCTGTGGGACGCCTAAGTTTACTTCACCGTTTTACAAATAAATCCTAATCTAATCATGACATGACTATGTATGTTGTTGGGAAGGTCTAAGGCTCCTAAATAAATATTTTACCACTCTTTTGTGTTACAAATTATGTAGGAAAAGTAATAGATTAATTTATGACAAGAGTGCACCTCAAAAATCTACATCATAACATGAGTTCTGACCTTTGTCTTTCTTCGTTGCCTTTTATCACGCAATAGAAACCTTAAGAAATTATATATCAACTAAAAACTTAAAATCTCAAAATGCATCCTATGAAAACTATTTTAAAATCAGACACTGCATTGCCTTGGAAATTGTACATCAAAATCATATTACAAAATGTTTTTGTTCATGAATTATAAAAATGTAACTTTGGAAAGTGCATTTTTATGTCTACGTTATAGGGAGTGGCAGTTAAAGGGTTAAAGTAAATAGTGAAAATTGCATGGCTAATGTCATAAAATAGCATAGTTTACAGTTTTTCTCAATTGCTTAAACACATTTCTTGAAATTATGCCTCGCTTTTGCGAAACTCTAAACACAAATCCGTAACTTCTAACTCAATTCTCCGAACTTACTATATTCAGGTCAAAATGAAGCTCTCCACTCAAAACAACTCAATCTTGCTGAAAAAAACAAACTTTTCTCTTAGACATGACACACAAACCCTCAAAAACACACACACTACAACACAGTTTTACACACTGATGAGATCAATTGAAAACAATACTACGAAAACTGGTAATAACTGTTGCTTGGGAAAAAAAAATGATGAATACAACAAATGTATGCATTTGCAAGTGTTTTAATCCTTAATTTATTGTACTGTAGAGTACAGCACAAAACAGCAAACAACAACAAAAATAATTATTCTACCCCAGCATCCATGTCTTTGGTCTGGGACAGGCCAAACAACCTCCTCAACATCACACTCTAATTGGTTATAACCCTGGCACGCATCAGCTAAAATATAGAAGACTGCTTGTTTTCTTGCCCTTGCCCTTCCTATTTCTCTTCCATGTTGTTGTCGTCGTCCTCCTCCTTCTTCTCCTCCTCTTCCTCTTTCACCTCCTATTCTTTGTCTTCGAAATTGCATATTACTGTATGCGGGATATTGATTGAAAAAGACCAGATAGGATACACAGTTACACTTTTACTAGTGGTCTGACAAAAAAAAAAAATCAACATAAAAAAAAAGAAATAAAATATAAATACATTACAAAGTCATTGTGAAATAGAAAAGAGAAATATGGGCAAAGGCCGAAATATAAATTAGAAAGTCCAGAATTTGTAACTCTTGTGTTGTCCTCTGTCTATATATGCTTCCCAACTGAAGGTTCATGAGATGTTGAGATGTACCTTTGAGCTATTACAGAGAACTGCTTTATCATCGGTTGATCTGTAGTCTCTACATTAGTGAAAGTCAGTATTCACTTGAACAATTCATGGCAAATTTACAAAAAGTCTAATAGAAATGTGTAGAATATGCTTGACAGCTAGATCAAAAATGTAGCATTTACTGCAAAGACATATACAATGAGCTAATGACTTGATGTTTTGAGGGGAAAGACTATAGCAACATGAAAACCGCAGACAAATCAGTTGCATAATCAGCTGCATGAATATACCAAAGCAAACGCAACTTGTTAAAAAAAAAATGCACAATGTGCACAAGTGACTAGATGATGTGGAGGCTGAACAAGTACTTTTGAGAATTTCATTTCTGATCTGAGAAATGCACCAAACTAAGCTGACTTTGGCACTTTTATCTCCATCGAAGGTTCTGATTGGTGTGTGATAGATTTTGACTCCTAGTGTTTCCACTTGGGTAATTGTGTGCTAATTGAGCTCAAACTTTGCAGACTCGAGTGAACAATATTGAATGCTAGTGCTTTCTAAATGATCACATGGTGTAAGCACTGAGAAATGTAGGGATTTGTGTGTAGAGTTTTGCAGTAACAGTTCACCAAATCTGACTCATGTGTTAAAGCAGGGGAATAGTGTTTATAGTTCAGGGAAATGGGTGTGCTTTTTGAAAAATGGCATTATGGTTTTGAAATTTTAGTTCAAAAGACTAGTTATAGTGTTTTAGCAATTGAGAAAAACTGTAATATAGCGGGAAGGATTGTAAAGCAGTGTTTCAACTTTCCCCATCAGCGCGACTGGAATATAAAACTGGTTTGTGTCTTCTGCTGACTTGCCAAGCATTAATAAACTATCTGAACTGATAAACAACAGATTGGAGATTAAAATAATAGCAGATTTGTCTCATTTTAAATTAATACTAAAAACTGAGAAGAAAAATTTACTTCAGCCAGACATTTACTTTTCTATGGTAAAATTCAGCGATATCTTCAAAAGGCTTTTGAATTTTGGTGCACTTTTTTCTCTGTACACTGTAAAAAATAAAAAACACAATTTGTTGAGTCAGCTTAAAATAATTTGTTACCCTGCTGCCTTAAAATTTTAAGTTCAGTCAACTAAAATAAGTTTAGTCAACTTGAAATGTTAAGTTGTACTAAGGAACAACTTAGATATTTGTGTTTGCTAAACTTAACAGATGGGTAAGTAATCCAGCCTTAAAATTTGAAGTTGATTCAACTCAACAACAACTCAATAAGTTGTCACTTAGTATAATTTAACATTTCAAGTTAAATAAACTTTTGACTGAACTTAAAATTTTAAGGCAGCCAGGTTACAAATTATTTTAAGTTGACTCAACAAATTGTTTTTTACAGTGTATGGTGTTGCCATGGCAACTAGTAAATACCGTAAATTTGGTTATGCTAGCATGTGTGGAAATATTTAAACCACGTGTGTTACAACTAACCCTAGGTTAGTTTGTGCCCCGCGCACTCTTACCCCTGCTACTTACGACTGGTTTTGTGGTCAAGGGTCACATATTTGACTTCCACCTACAAACACTACATAACACCCTAGCAATCAGATAAAACAACTTAAAACACCACAGCAACTCCTTGCCAACACCCACTTACATTTCAGAAAATGTAGAAATGCAATCATTGCTGCAGTTCTGTTTGGTGCCACTAGTGGCACAGAAATGACACAGTTTTACATATGTACAGTTCTGCGGTTGTTTGAGGTTTATGCATAATCAGGGAAATCAAGTCTATCCGCCCACTCATTCGAACCCCTTGGGATGAGTCTTGGAAACAGAAGTGAAAATGTAAATGGCCTCTCGGGACATAAAGTGATGTGAGTCATTGATGTTCCCTTTGAAGTGTTCAGTGTTCTGCTGAAAGGCCGGATCAAGCAGATTGTTTTCAAAGGATTTGTAATTGGTTGCATTAGTAACGTTAGAGGCAATTTGCTTTTTTTTTTTTTTTTTCCTTTATTGGTTAGACGTTTTTCTTAAGCTACAAGGTGCACATCTCTGCTTCTGTATTTCTATTTCTTTCATCAAAATACAAGAGAATAGGTTTTGGGATATAGTGAATAAGAGACTGCCAAAGCATTCATCCAAACATTTTGTCCCATTACAATAGCAGCGGGCCGAAGACAGCCGTGTTTGCCTTTGGTCGATTTAAATGGCTCTAAATAAGAGGGTATTGTTGTTGCCTTGGCAACATGCTAGACAATTTTATGTAATTTCAAGAGGGCTTGCTTCAGAAAAAAAGAACCATTTTCACCTCTGTGTCCTCTGACTGAAGACAAGCATTTAGCATTGATCATAACCACAGCATCAAGCATTAGTTAGTTTTATAGGATGCTGTTGCTGTAAAAACTTTGTGTTAGGCTTTGTAATGCAATAGAAAATTGTGTTTAAAACATGCTTCCCTGGACTATTTAAGATCTCTTTGTACATTACAAACAGCTGCAACCTTTGTACATTTCCCTTCGAAATTTCAGCATTTCTATGGGGAACCTGTTATTTGACCTGCTCGGTCTGCAGGATGGAAAGGGAAAATAGATGAAGGTCATGAAGATCAGAAATGTGAGGCCTTTTAAAAGCAAGTGCTCTTTTGCCTCAATGTTTAGTGTTCTCTTTCTTTTTCTTTCTTTCTTTTTTTTTTTCTTTCTTTCTTCTGATTTTGAAGCAATTAATATATTTTATGTTATTTTATTTTATTTTAGCTTTCTTTCTTTACTAAAGATTTTTTTACTATTATTACTATTATAATGACTATTTATTTGTTTATGTTTTATTTACTTTTATATTTTATACTTTTATTTATATTTATTTATTTTTTATGCAAAAACAAAGTTTCATTACCATATATAACGGATTGTTTCTGTACGTTTGCAGGAAATAAATAAATAATGTAAAATAATAATGCTATATTCTTTATTTTTCTTTCTTTCTTTCTTCCTTCTAAAATTTAATTATTTGTTTATTTGTTTGTTTATTTATTTATTCAATTTATTTTTTAAGCATAAACAGGTTTCTTTTTCAGTGTTTTTTTTTTGTATGTTTGCAGAAAATAAATACATAAAATAAATAAATAATATTTTAAACAAGTATAAAATAATAATTTCTTTCTTTCTTTCTTTCTTTCTTTCTTCTGATTTTGAAGCAATTAATATATTTTATTTTATTTTTTATTTTATTTTAGCTTTCTTTCTTTACTAAAGATTTTTTTTTTTACTATTATTACTATTATTGACTATTTATTTGTTTATTTTTTATTTACTTATTTATATTTATTTATTTTTTATGCAAAAACAAGTTTCATTACCATATATAACAGATAATTTCTGTATGTTTAAAAAATACTAAACTAATAATGTATTCTTTCTTTCTTTCTTTCTTTCTTTCTTTCTTTCTTTCTTTCTTTCTTCCTTCTAAATTTTAATTATTTGTTTATTGTTTGTTTGTTTATTTATTTTAAATTATTTTTAAGCAGAAACAGGTTTCTTTTTCTGTTTTGTTTTTTAAATAATAAGTTTTGTTTTTTAATAAATAAAATAAATAAATAATATTTTAAAAAGTATAAAATAATAATAACAATTTTTTTTTCTTTCTTTTGTTCTTTCTTTCTTTGAATCAATATTATTTTATTTTATTTTATTTTATTTTATTTTATTTTATTTTATTTTATTTTATTTTATTTTTTTTTTTTTTTTATTTTAGCAGACACAGGTTTTATTACCATACATAATAGGTTGCTTTCTGTATGTTTGGGAAAAATGGTAATAATTTCTTTCTTTCTTCTGAATTTTATGTATTTATTTATTTATTTATTTAGTAAGCAGGAACGGGTTACATTATCATATGTAAGAGGTTGTTTTCAGTATTAATAAAATAAAATAAAATAAAATAAAATAAAATAAAATAAAATAAAATAAAATAAAAATAAAGTATTTATTACCATATATAACAGGTTGCTTTCTGTATGTTTGCAATAAATAAATAAATAAAATTTACAAAATAACATTTCTTTCTTTCTTTCTTTCTTTACTAAAAAGATAAATAAAGATTATTATTTACTATTATTATAACCATTTTAGTTCATTTTAGTTCATTTTATTTTATTATATTATTTAAGCAGAAACAGTTTTTTCAGTATATTTACAAAAAAAAAACTAAACTAAAAATTATTTCTTTCTTGTAGTTGTGTAATGGAGGGTCTGTCACAGATCTGGCTAAAGGTATGCTAAAAAGAGGAGACCGCATGGAGGAACCCATCATTGCCTACATCCTACATGAAGCTCTTATGGTAAAGTCCTAAACCATCCCGATCCTCTATATTTTAAAATGTTTACACAAATGTATCCTTTTCAGTGAGAATGGGTCTGTAACATGTGCTCTTGTCTCTGAAGGGTCTCCAGCATTTACACGTCAATAAGACCATCCATCGAGATGTCAAAGGCAACAACATCCTGCTCACCACAGAAGGAGGAATCAAGCTAGTTGACTTCGGTGAGGAAGTTGTTCTTTTATTTGGAAGGGACTGCTGGCTGTGAGAGAGAAAGCCTGAATGATTGAGTGTATGTGCTTGTGTGCGAGCGAGAGATTGGCAAATTGAAAACAGTGTTTTATACACGGGTCAAAGCCATTACACGTGAGCGTTTCAGTGCTAATTGAATAGCACTTACTTCTTCTCATCAAGAGCAGTGCATTTACATGTACGGTGATGGTGGATGTCTGACACACTTGCATTAAAGCCCCTGACTGTCATCATTGGGACAGAGGATATTGTCTGCTTTCAGTTACTAATGATTTGCTTCTAGCTTTTCTTAACCAAATGAAGCGTTCTTAAATAGAGTGTGTCAAAACAGAGCTGCATGATGAGATGCAATCATACAGGATTTATTGATTCCAGTTCACCTTCATGATTCTGCTTCTTTAGCAGTTTCATTAACAATTATTTTAGTAATTAAAAGCAAATAGACAGCGTTTGTATTCACCACTCTGAGCAACCTAATGATTTCAAATTTCAACAGAAGTCGAAATGGTATGAAGGTTTATAAAATGGATAGTTCCGGTCCTTGATTCTGATTGGTTGAGCCACGTTCTAAGCTGTTGTAAATTACACTACAAACACCTTTGTTTACATCTGCGTGTTGTTCGGCAACCACTTTGTTGCAACCACAACCGTTTCTGAGGAACTACATTGTCTGGCGGAAGAATAATGCTTGTATCCAAATCATTGCACTTTATTTGCTCTGTTTCATTTTGTGAAATCTTAATAACTACATGGAATAATCATTTTATAAAAGCAATAAGCCCTGTGAAACCGTGGTTTGTAGTGAATTTATAGTGTTGTGCCATAGCTGTTATAAATTCACTAAGAACCATGGCTACTTTGGGCTTATTGCTTTACAGTTTTTCTCGATTGCTAAAACACTATAACCAGTCTTTTAAACTAAAATTTCAAAACCATAATGCCATTTTTCAAAAAGCACACCCATTTCCCTGAACTATAAACACTATTCCCCTACTTTAACACATGAGTCAGATTTGTGAACTGTTACTGCAAAACTCTACACACAAATCCCTACATTTCTTAGTGCTTACCCCATGTGGTCATTTAGAAAGCACTAGTATTCAATATTGTTCACTAAAGTCTGCAAAGTTTGAGCTCAATTAGCACACAATTACCCAAGTGGAAACACTAGGAGTCAAAATTTATCACACATCAATCAGAACCTTCGATGGAGATAAAAGGGCCAAAGTCAGCTTACAGTTAGGTGCATTTCTCAGATCAGAAATGAAATTCTCAAAACTACTTGTTCAACCTCCACATCATCTAGTCACTTGTGCACATCATAAAATTTTTCTAATTTTTTAAAAACAAATTGCGTTTGCTTTGGTATGTTCATGCAACTGATTATGCAACTGATTTGTCTGCGGTTTCCTACATTATCAGTTCCTATTGTTATGTTGCTCAAAATGTATTACATGTATATAGTTCTCTGTGCTATAGTCTTACCCCTCAAAATATCAAGTCATTAGCTCATGGAATATGTCTTTACAGTAAATGCTAAATTTTTGATCTAGTTGTCATAAACTGTCAAGCATATTCTACACATTTCTATTAGACCTTTTGTAAATTTGCCATGAATTGTTCAAGTGAATATTGACTTTCACTAATGTAGAAACTACAGATCAACCAATGATAAAGCAGTTCTCTGAAACAGCTCAAAGGTACATCTCAACATCTCATGAACCTTCAACTAGAAAGCACATATAGACAGAGGACAACACAAGAGTTACAAATTCTGACAGTGGACTTTCTAATTTATATTTCCGCCTTTACTCTTATTTCTTTTTCTTTTCTATTTCACAGTGACTTTGTAATGTATTTGTGTTTTATTTATTTTTTTTTTTTATCTATATATATATATATTTTTTTGTCAGACGACTACTAAAATTGTAAGTGTGAATCCTATCCGGTCTTTTTCAGTCATAAACCCCGCATACAGTAATGTGAAATTTCGAAGAGGAAGAGTAGGAGGTAAAAGAGAAAGAGGATGAGACAAAGGAGGAGGATGATGACAACAACATGGAAGAGAAATAGGAAGGGCAAGGGCAAGAAAACAAGCAGTCTCATATATTTTAGTTGATGCATGCCAGGGTTGGATCAGGCTTGCAAGAGGATTTTACCACTGCTGCCTGTCCAGGGCCAATTTAGTCTGTGATGTTGAGGAGGTTCTTTGGCCTGTTCCAGACCAAAGACAGGATGCTGGGGCAGAACAATTATTTTTGTTGTCTACAGTACAATAAATTAAGGATTAAAACACTTGCAAATGCATACATTTGTTGTGTTCATCATGTGAATTTTTTTTTTTTCAAGCAACACTTGTTACCAGTTTTCGTAGTATTGTTTTGAATTGATCTCATCAGTGTGTAAAACTGTGTTGTAGTGTGTGTGTTTTTGAGGGTTTGTGTGTCATGTCTGAGAACAAAGTTTGTTTTTTTCAGCAAGATTGAATTGTTTTGAGTGGAGAGCTTCATTTTGACCTGAATATAGTAAGTTCGGGGAATTGAGTTAGAAGTTACGGATTTGTGTTTAGAGTTTTGAAAAAGCGAGGCATAATTTCAAGAAATGTGTTTAAGCAATTGAGAAAAACTGTAATATACTGTGTTCAGGGAGAAATGTATTAACCGTTAGCGATTTTGCTATACCGCTACTTTACAGTAAATATATTTGTGTGCCAATCAGTTGGCAGGATTGTACATATTTACATAAAAAAATGTGAAGAAACATAAAGTGAAATTGCAATGTTCAGTTGTTTACAGTTTATGTATGTATAGTTGATATACTACCAGTCAAAAGTTTTTGAACAGTAAGATTTGTAATGTTTTTTAAAGAAGTCTCTTCTGCTCACAAAGCCTGCATTTATTTGATCCAAAGTATAGCAAAAACTGTAAAATTTAAAAATATTTTTGCTATTTAAAATAACTTTTTATTAATAACGTTTTCTGTTTGAATATATTTTAAAATGTAATGTATTGCTGTGATTCCAAAGCTGAATTTTTAGCACCATTACTCCAGTCACATGATCCTTCAGAAAACATTCTAATATTCTGATTTGCTGCTCAAAAAACTTTTATTGCTATTATTATTGTTGTTGTTATTGTTATTATTATTATGTTGAGAGCAGCCGAGTAGAATTTGTTCAGGTTTCAGAAGAAACCGCATTTATCTGAAATGGAAATCGTTTGTAACATTGTAAATGTCTTTATCATCACTTTTGATCAATTTAAAGCATCCTTACTTCCAACTAATTTCTATTAAAAAAATACTGACTTCAAGCTTTTAAATGGTATAGTGTATAATGTATACAAAAGCTTTATATTTTAGTAATAATAATAATAATAATAACACATGTTTCTTGAACAGCAAATCAGCATAATAAAATGATTTCTGAAGGATCATGTGACACTGAAGACTGGAGTAACGATGCTGAAAATTTTGCTTTGATCACAGGAATAAACTACATTTTAAAATTTACTTAAATAGAAAGCAGTTATTTTAAATAGTAAAAAAATGTTTCACAATATTACTGCTTTTACTGTATTTTGAATCAAATAAATGCAGGTTTAGTGAGCAGAAGATAAAAACACATAAAAAATCTTACTGTTCAAAAATGTTCGACTGGTAGTGTATGTTATGTATATAGAATTTAACAGCATTGTTATTGTTAACCAAAACTAAAACAAATAAAAGTCATTTTTCAGCAGTTGAAATAAAGCATTACTTAAATGTAAATAAACTGTTACTTAAATAATACTAAAACAACACTGGTGTGTATCAAATAATTTACAATGGTTTTGAATATGGTTAGTTCAAACTGAATTTAGAGTCTTTGTTCGTGTTATAGTGTAACTCAGGTGTTACATAATGTAAAACTGTTTTTGCACTGGCACCAGATTCATCATTTATTTGCTATAAATAACCGTCTTCTGGTTTTTGCCTATCAAGTTCCAATTAAAAAGAGAGAGAGAAAAAAGCTATGCTACTGTAATACACACATACTTCGTGAAATCATATTTTAGTCATACTGCCAACCCCTATAAATGAGAGAAAAAAAAATGTAGGGACTTCAAAATAATCTTTTAATGAAAATCACCTTTTCTAAGGGACTCAAGGCGGTGTGATATTGTGTATAATCTGCTGTGCAGTGTGCCTAACAACCTTTATGTTTCACTGTATTCACAATATAACACTGCCTCTCTTAATGTATTACTTTATGAATCTGTCCTCATCCAAACTGTCCCAGAACCATTCACTGAACCAAATGTCATAAAAAAACAGTTAATAGGTATTTTCTCAAAAATTATACTAGTTCAAAATATAACCAGTTTGTGATTCCCAATCATAAATACAACAAATAAACCATTCCTGGGTGCCTCTTTTTATTACTTTGAAAAAACACATCTACTTTTCATTGAGGAAGTAAGTGGAGCATTTTTAAGAGCCCCTTCCAGAACAGCCATATACAAGAGCTTATAAACCTTTAGAAAGCCAGTAAATGCTTTTCCTGGGAATAAACAGCCAATCGTAGGCTTTTGTGATGTGGCACAGACTAATGTTTGCTATGCTCCACACGTTCCCTTCACCCCCTTCACTATTAATTTCCATCCTAAAATCCACTCTAAATGTAATCTCCTCTTATGTTATTCTCTAGGCCGCATTTAGCCCCTGAGAGGAGATAGTTGCCCCCCACCCCCTACCCCCAAAAGCCCCCCTCACAGGGGTATCAGACCCAGAGCAGAGGCACATAAAGCCCATAATTAGTCGACTGCATCCAAAGGAGATAACGGGACATCCTCTTCTTTTTAGGGAGGGGTAGGGGGATGGGCGTATGGGTAGAGAGAGGAGAGGTGGAGTGAGCGCTGCGGAGAGCGAAGGAGAGAAAGGAGAGAGCGTGATAGAGTGATGAGTCATGCCAGAAACTCAAAACTGCTGTAGCAAAGTTGCTGTCAGCAGAAAGAGCTTTCTGTCAGAGTTCGTCAAGGACATTGAATGAGCTCCTCAGTGACATCACAGACATTTGACCAATAGAATTGCACTGGCTTATTGCATCACTATGGCCTACTTTGAAGGGCTCAGGGTGCCCGCTGGTGTATTTTGTGCACTAAATTGCTTTGTTACCTTGATAGCAGCAAAGTCATGTTTGTGGTTGTCTTCCAGGTATAAGCTTTTGTGAAAAAGAAGAACACTTAGGGATGCTCTTAAAAGAGTTATAGAAATATCATTTAAATTTTAGACTTAAAGGAGAACTCCACTTCCAGAACAACAGTTCACAAATAATTTACTCACCCCCTTGTCATCCAAGACGTTCATGTCTTTCTGTCTTCAGTCGTGAAGAAATAATGTTTTTTGAGGAAAACATTTCAGGATTTTTCTCCATATAATGGATTTCATTGGTGCCCTGATTTTGAAGTTTCAAAATTTAGTTTAAATGCAGCTTCAAAGGGCTCTAAATGATCCCAGCCGAAGAAGAATGGTCTTATCTAGCGAAACGATTGGCCATTTTTTTGGAAAATAACATTTTTTATACTTTTTAAGCACAAAAGCTCGTGTAGCACAGGCTCTGGGATGCGTGTCCACGACGCTACGTACTATTGAATGAAGTCGAAAGGTCACGCGGAACGTAGGCGTAACTACAGACCCAGTGTTTACAAAGTGAACGCGCAAAGACTAAGAAAGTGCAAGTAAGTTTGTAAATGCTGTTTACAAACAAAAAGGTACAACGATGTCCTCCTCTTAAGGTGTAGGAGAAAATAAGATGAAGTTTTTCGCCATACTCAGTACACAGACCATGAACTAACACATCTACTGCTTACACAAACGGTGATCACACTACAAACAAGACAAAACTATAATGCTATAAGAAACAGAAAAGCATTGAATTGAAGTTAAAAATATTAATTGAAATTAGCTAAACTTTACAGTGTTTTTGAGCCACATTACTATCCATCTTTATGTACTTAATACCTCTATTTTCTTTGAAATATCAATATGTACTGTTAAATGTAATGACCAGCATTTGTGCTAACCTCAAATGTATTTCAATATCATTTCTATTGAAACTTGTATGTCTTGTATTTAAATATATTTACAATTACACATTTGTAACAATGTAGCTGTGATTTATTACATTTAAAATATATTATCTTTAAAATTAATGTCAATGTACAGATTTGTAATGATTTCATTGCAGTTTAGTACATTTAAAATATATTAAATTAAAAAAAAAAAATACAATCAAGTTCTTTAAGTATTTTGATGTAGTAGTCAGTACATCAGAATAAGTATACTTTAAAACATGACAAACAATTATTAAAACATAGTGATTAAAATATATACTGTATGTTCATTTAATGTACAATGTACTGTATGTAATGCAGAAGTTTTATATTGACGTTAAAATGCACTTTATAAAAATGTACTTAACATTGATTTATTTATTTATTTTATTTTATTTTATTTTATTTTATTTTATTTTATTTTTTATTTTTTTTTTGTACACTACAAGTGCAGAGCTAATGGAACAGCTCACTTAAAAATGAAAATTGTCTTCATTTACTTAACATCATGTTCTTTGAAACCCATATGAATTTATTTTACAAGAAAATGTCTATAAAAAAAATGTCCAAGCTGTTTTTTCCCCTCATCACTTTGACAGTGAATGGTCATTAAAGCTGTCAAGTAAGATTTTTAGTAAATAACTTAAATTTCAGTCTGTTCATCATACAATGTCCCTGTAGCAGGTTTGGAACAGTGTTGTTTACTCTCTCTCTCTCTCTTTTCCCTGTAGTTATTGAATATGAAAATATCTTGGCCTTCTTTTAGTTTAAAACACAGACTAAACATTCTCATAAACACCCTCTTTACACCAGTGCTCAAAATATATGGTTTTCAAATTTTCATAATTTAACATGAAGCATTTACATAAGCAGTGCATGCAGAGTGGCTGATTAGTGTTAATGCAACCACGTAAATGCAAAATGGTAATGTGGCATTAGAGCATGACACAAAGAGATGTTTTTGAAAGGTCTTTAAAGCTTTAAAGGCCTCATGAAAAATCTTAAGTTTTTAGTTTTTGGTTGAGGCCATACATGTTAGTGTATCCCTAAAGGTTGACAAAAGAAACTTTCAACAGATATACATGTTCAAAATTTGAAGTCTTTCACTTGAACTAAAGATAGTGATGATGTATTCTCCCTCATGATGGCACTATAAGAACTTCCATAGCCCAAAGTCATTTAATAGTAAGTAAATAAAGTGTAAAATAAGGCAGCAGTCAGGGAAAAATATACATTTGCCAAATTTAAAGAATAATATACAGTATTTTAGATGCTTAAAATAAATCTGCAAGAATTACATTACCAAAAAATGCACTATTTTTCCCTGCATAATGGTGAATTGGGGAAAATAGAGTATATATTTCACATATTTCAAAAAAGAAAGAAAGTCATGTTTGTCAAACTATGGAGTGCTTTCTGTCCTGATCCAAACAAATCATTCCTAATTTGTGTGTCAATTATGTAAGCCTAATAGCCAAATAATGTACCCTGCCTTCATTTCAGACAGGGCTTAAAAGACGCTGTGTTCATATGCAGTAGAGCACTCATGTTTTATACTAATAGTCTAACAAGAGTCATGAACTTAAAAATGAATGCAATACTTATTGTATCTTACAGGGGTCATCGGATGCAAAATTCACTTTTACATGTTGTTTGAACATAAATGTGTGTTGGCAGTGTGTACACAACTACCCCTATAATATTAAATATCCACCCAGTGTTTTTTAAATCCCTGTAAGTCATAACCCCTTTTTCAAATTAAGCCATTTTCACACAGACCAAGGCTGCTCCCACGATTGTTGATTGTCATTGTTTTAAGTGTGAAAACATATCAGAAGTAGCACATTCAAAAACAATGGACTTGTGACAAGGCTCCTGAATTAATCAGGCCTTCACTTTAAGTTTTCGTTTAGTGATGAGTGAATTTTTGCCAGAAAAAGAGCAGGAGAAATATCATGTAAGTGTCTCAGAGTTGGCAAAAATTATGAAAAGAGTGACTGTTTACCTCACAGTTTAAGACAAAAGCATGCAAAAGTGACATGCATGGTTGTTTATCTACACCGGAATTACCTACTGTAGCCAAAGCACAATAAACTCATTTAACCTCTTCTAAGGCCCATATTTACAAAATATAGACTTCTGGAAATTCATACTCAAGTCAATCGTTTCGGATCCAAAAACATCCAAAATGTTCTGGTGTTGCTAGAGGAGGAGTGCAGTGAGAAGTGCCTGGTTCCCACAATGATGTTCAGTGGTAGTAAAGCTCTTATACTGGGATGTATGAGTGCTGAAGGTCTGAGGGAGTTGTGCTTTATCAGTGCCGTCATCAATTCACACACCACTGTGTGATGTAATACAAAAACATGAAACAGAAGATGCTACCCTGTCCTTATACCCTGTGTTGCTGGCCATTTTTCAACATGACAATGATGATATGCAATCTTCAGACATGAAAATCCTTCAGTGGACATGCATTTCACCCAATCTTAACACTCTTGAGCAGCTGTGGGAGATTCTGTAGAGACGTGCTGAGCAAAACTCCCCATTTAAGACCAGGGCATTTAAGGAGGTCATCCTCCAGTAGTTTAACAGGACAGATGTGACAATTTGTCATGAACTTGTACGCTTAGTGCCAAGAAGGGTCAGAGCAGTGTACTTAAATTTCTGGAGGACATACTAAGTACTAGAATATTATACATTTGCTGAATTAAATCTAGGGTGTACTCATTTCTGCAATCGCTCATTTAAACTAAATTGGCTAATTTACTTATTTTACAGAAAATAGTTATCATTAGGAAAATACATCTTTTATATTTATTCAGAGGCGCTGTACTCATTTATGTTGTGCACTGTATATGTAAACACCATTTACACTGAGCTCAACTCACCAGATTCAGAAACAGTATTGACCAATCAGCGTTCAGGATCACAACTATCCATTTTATAAATGGCCATCTAATCTGTATAACCTTCTTAAAATTTAGATGTATTTTTACTTATTTAAAAATAGAAGGTATTTATTAGAAGGTATTTATTTATTAGATTGATTGATTGATTGATTGTTTGATGCCTTAACCCAAATGTATTGTGAAAGCAGGGAATTAATTCTTTTCTATTCTCTTTCTGCACCAAACCACACAAACCTCACTTGAACGCTGCTCTGTTTTCCCTGTCAGCCTAATTTTTCCAAAAAGAGTGTATTTGCTGAGTGCCTGGCCGGAGACCTGCTGGGGGCGATATCTGTCTCCCACTGTCAGGAATGGAGCCACGGCGAGTGGGTGGCTGTCGGGCCATGGCTGTATGCAGAGGTTCCACGTGCCCACGTCTCAGAGCGCTCAGAGTCACGCAGGGCTAATGCGTTATCCGTGTGAAGGGGCTCACGCTATGCTGAGCAGATAAAGCCCCCACACTGACTCATCGGAACGAAAAAAACCTGCATTATTAGACAAAAAGAGCGAGAGGAAAGGGGGAATGGAGGAGGGTGCTTTAGTGGCTTTGTCATGAATATTCTAATTGGCAGTGTTATCTCTGATGATTATTAAGACCGGCCCTGGGGCCCCGTGCAGATCTAATGTAGCAGAAAGGGAACAGCCGCAGGAGACTGTTTAGTGTGGTGTGTGTGTGTGTGTGTGTGTGTTTAACTGTTATTCTTCAGTACATCTATTGTCTGTTGTCCACTTACAGCCCACAGCATATGTGAATAGATGTTTCTGTATTTGTCTCTGGTGTAGTGGGGATTTAATGTGTTTGTGAGTCTTGTGAAAGCAGAGAATCCTTTTTGATGCTGCCAAGAATGGGCTGTTTACTTCATACTGGTGATTCAAAAGCTATAATCCGATCAGAAATTGATGGAAGATTTCTTTAGAAACACTTTAAATATGAGTCGTGTTCATAGTTAAATTTATCAGCGCAACATAATCTGCTCTAATCGAAACATTTCAGATTTTTGTAATTTAAAGATTTTAATTGAATTCATGTTTTTTTCAAAGCACACACAAATCCAATTTATAATATCTATGCAGTATTCTGAAATTAATAGGCAAAGGTTTTTTTTTTTTTTTTTTTTTTCAGTCAAATGTAATTTCATGTCCTGGTTGCATTTTCTTGGATAAATAAACATTACTTGCACTATCACAAAAAGAAAAAATCTATTTAATATTTTTACATTAACAATGTAGTCAATATTCTGTTTATTAAACTCAAGTGTGAATCTCATGAGGTTAGTGTTTTTATGCATTTTACATTTATTCCAAAATAATAACTCAAGGCAGTAATTATATAAACAGTATGTTTTATTTGTGAACTTGTGTTCAGCTACTCTTTTTAATAGTTAACTAAAGTGGTTATATCTAAGTGTGTGAGATGTTTACTTTTTTTTAAATTTTATTTTATTTATTTTTTTTTTCGTTGGTCTTCCTATTAACACCATTATAATGTTAATACTGAATAATTCGTGAACGCGGAACTTGCACAAAAACAAGAGGTGGGATTTATCGCATGAACCAATCACAGCCGTTTATAACTAGTCATATCCAATCATATCCGATCACAGGCATTGCCTCCTCTCACATGAATTTTCCTCATTCATTCTCAGTTACCCCCCCGTGCAGACCAAGTCATAGAGACTTGAAACTTGGAGGGATGGTAGTACTCACACTGCCGATAACATCCCCAAGGCTCGCTACAGTGATCAAAAGTATGAAATCATTAACTCCTAAACCATCAGTCGCAGGCTTAAGTGGCTTATGTCGTTGGAATCCTTGGCTCACACCAAACTCATGTCAGATTCAGTCGGAAGCCTGACAAAATTTTTGGGTTTTTTGTATTTTTTGAAAACCTACTTTTTCAAACTAGTCCTAGATTTTTCCCAATCAGAATCAAAGCAGTGCAGAAAGATTCTCTGGAGAATGAATATCAATAATTATCAAAGAAAAAAAAGTTTAACTTTTGACTCACTGCCGCAAAGGGATACCAAAACATTTGTAAGGGGCAGGACCATTTTTAGTAAAATGCCTATAACTCCTAAACAGAGTGAGATATCTTCATTAAACCCAGAACGCTAAAATAAGAGCTCAATCTGAGGTCACGGGGAAAAAATTGTGGAGCTTGGCCACTTGGTGGCACGATAAGAGGGAAAAAACATAAAAATTGCTATAACTACGCAGCATTTGTCCTATCAACATGAAAACTGCTGTGCACTGTCGTGGTTCGAAGTGCCATCACATTTTCGAAGGGCGTAAGCATTTTTCCACACAAACACACGATATTCATATCATATGATAGCACTCCTCATTCTGGACAACTTTGCTTCTAGGACAACTTTGGACAACTGCTGCTGTCAATCAAATCATTTGGTAAAGGATTGAGAAGATGTAAAACACCTACTTTTGCAAATTAGTCCTAGGTTTTTCACTCAATCTGGAAAGTTCAGTACAATCACTGCAGTACAATTCTCTGGGCTCCCTAGGTCAATAATTATCAAAATAAATAAATAAATAAATAAATAAATAAAAATAAAAATAAAAAAATGTACTCTTTGGAAAGCTATGACGAGCTTGTTTAGAAAAGGGGCCTGTCCAAATTTACCCAAAATCCTCTAAAGCCTAAAGCCTCAAAACTTCACGAAACCTGGTGAGCACATGCGACAAGTGATTCTAAACAAGAATGCAAAAGGTTTAAGGAGATCAGACCACAGACAGAGCTATAAGTCATAACATTATATTTCTATGGTAAATTACCTGGATTTGCCAAAAATGCTATTTTAAATAATTGATTTTGGTGGTTACAGGCTTGCTAAATAATGTCTTTTTTCATATGTGCTTAAATCCCTTAAAGTGCTTGAACCCTAGTAATGAATGCTTGAAGCTATATTATTTTGTAGTATTTGTGGTGTTTTATTTTACTACTAAAATCGTTTTCTCACCCAATGTTTTGAGGAGACACTGCCTCCATTGCCCCATCAATGGAAATGCCCCTGCTTGTTTCCCAGGAAAAATATCGACGTGTACTGAAGTTTGTGCTTAGAACAAGTTACACTATTTGCATTTTCTGAAGGTAAAGAATAGTGTTAGGTTTAGGTAAGTATAGGTTTCAGGCTTTGGTTTAGCCATTTAGCTGTTGCTGACTATAGATATTTACATAGATGCAAAATAGAAAAGACCAGTCACAATTCAGTATGCAAACAGATATGAAGAAAAAACACCAAACAGATTTCAAGTATTACAATGATATCATTGATGTTGGTGAGATTTCTATCAAAGTACAGCAGTAAGAGACTTCAAAATTCAAATATAAATATATTCATATAATATAAATAATATAATTAATAATATTGCAAACCAAATCCAGTTATTTCAATAGGAAACTACTTAAAGGTGAAGGATTTCCTCACACAGATTTCCTAAGCTGCTTGGTTTGAGTTCAATATGAGCTGTGCTTCATACATTGATACACTGTTGATTATAGACCTTTTTGCCCACAAATATTTGGTGAAATTTTTGTAATGTAACCTAACCTAAAAGCTAAACCTGCACTGCAAAACGTGGTTAACTGCAACTTATACTTTAAATTGTTACTTTAAACTTTTCTCCTACCTGATTTAACCCATATTATGTATATGTATTTGAGTTGTAAACTGTAAATCAGTGACGGTAAAAATTATTTTTGATTTCAATTAGGGCTGTCAAACGATTAATCACGATTAATCGCACACAAAATAAAAGTTTGAGTTTGCCTAATATATGTGTGTGCGCTGTGTGTACTTATTATGTATATATAAATACACACAAATTAATGTATATATTTAAGAGAAATATGTTATGTACAAAATATTTGTATTTATATATAATATGAATTAATAAAAATAAATAAATACATATAATTGTAAATATTTCTTACATATATACATGAATGTGTTTGTATTTATATATACATAATAATTACACACAGTACACACACATATATTAGGCAAACTCAGACTTTTATTTTGTATGCCATTAATTGCGGTTAATCGTTTGACAGCCCTAATTTGAATAAATCTAGTTCATTTTGCTGTTACCACTTTTAGGTTATCTTTTCTTTCAATGATGTTTAATACTAACCATTCTCTTAGTATTGCCTTGCAAGCACCACTCCATCAGTCAAGCTAGCTTCTCTAAAACTAATATTAATCTTAGCTTTTTATGTAAATTGTACTGTAAATTTAAAGGAATAGTTAGCCCAAAAAATCCAAAAATAATGTCCGTTCTGCTCTTGCAAGTGAATGATGACCACAGCTCTTAAATAAGACTTTCAGGTCAAGATTTTAGGTAAATAATGACTTCAGTTTCAGTTAGAAGGCTTGAGGGTCAGTGCTGGGTTACTTTGATCATTGCATTCAAGACAACACATTCTTTTTTTCCTTGTGACCTTGTTTGATCTCTGTTCAAATAGTGTTTCCATTGCCACTTGGGTAAACGCCAGTACAGACAATCCAGAGACATTCCTCAAATCCAGCAGTCATCCATTGAATCTGTACAGATAAATACAGTACCGTACATAATGCTTTGTCCGTGTTTCTTCCTCTTATCAGGGGTGTCGGCCCAGCTTACAAACACCCGGCTAAGGAGGAACACTTCGGTGGGAACACCTTTCTGGATGGCTCCTGAGGTAGGACCATTGGCAAAGCATGGCGGTGACTTTGTGGACTGCAAATGTTTTTGTTTACTTAGTTTTTCCATAAGATTTCCATATGAGACAGGCAAAGAGGACTAGACCTCTGAAGTTGTTTTGAGTATCGTTGACGAAATTTTCATATGACTCAAGGGTAGAGGCTTACGTGCCTCAATTTGTCCTAAGTGTCAAAACAGTCAAAACACAAACTGAGATTTATTATAAGTGCACTTTTAGACTTGTAAACATCTGTGGGAAACATTCTGGGTTTATTTTTGGACTAATCACATGGATTAAATATCAAAGACGCTGGACATGTTATTTTTTTGTTTCTAATACTGAGGTAAGACCATCTGTATTCCATTTTGTGGTTTTCTATCCACATAATGTTTACTGTACAATGTTACAGATTAATGTAAGGGTCTTAAAATGATTCTCTTTATGGAGAAATTAGTCAGTTTTTTTATTTTATTTATTTATTTTTTACACAATTGCAGCTTTTTTGCTTTGGATTTATTATATGTCTCACCTCCCTGTTTAGTCTCTTTTTTAAAATTATATTTTAATAAAAATATATATCATGTATATTCTTTAAGAAATTAAAATATATAATTAACATTAGAAAAAAAAGGTTTTTATTGACATAATATTTCTATTCTCATTTTTTTAAATATGAAATTGCATACTGTACATAGCTAACTACAAAATACATAAAGCACCTGTAAGCATTTAATTGGAGTGACTGTGCTAGCTAGTTACAATTAAAGTCAAAAGTTTACATACACCTTGCAGAATCTGCAAAACATTAATTATTTTACCAAAACAAGAAGGATCATACAAAATGCATATTATTTTTTATTTAGTGTCTGACCTGAATAAGATATTTCACATAAATGAAATTTTACTTATAGTCGACAAGATAAAATAATAGTTGGATTTATAAAAAATGACCCTGTTCAAAAGTTGCATATACACTTGATTCTTTGTTTTTTTTTTTTTAGCATTTGTATATATTTGAACTCTTTCCAACAATAGCTGTATGATTTTGAGATCCATCTTTTTTCACTGAGGACAACTGAGGGACTCATATGCAACTATTGCAGAATGTTTAAATGCTCACTGATGCTCCAGAAAGAAACACAACGCATTAAGAACCGGAGGGGTGAAAACGTTTTGAATTAGAATATCAGGGTAATTTTAACTTCTTTTGTCTTCTGAGAAACATGTAAGTATCTTCTGTATAGCTTTAGAAGGGCAGCACTAAATGAAAAAATATAATATCAAAATAAGAAAAATGTACACGTCTTCATTCTGTTCAAAAGTTTTCACCCTTGATTCTTAATGCAACATTTTTCCTTCTGGAGCATCGGTAAGCATTTTAACCTTCTGTAATAGTCCCTCAGGGTTCAAATACACAAAAATGCTGAAAAACCAAATAATTGGTGGGACCTAAAGAATTTCTGAAGAACGGCAGGCAGTTTAACTGTTCAGGACAAACAAGGGACTCATGAGCAACTATCATTAAAAAAAAAAAAAAAACAGCTGTGGATCATTCAGGTAACAACACAGTATTAAGAATAAAGTGTATGTAAACTTTTGAATGGGGTAAATTTTATAAATTTAACCATTATTTTCTCTTGTGGACTATACGTAAACATGCTTTAAGTGAGATATCATATTCAGTATTAAATAAAAAAAATAACATTCATTTTATATGAGCCCTCTTATTCTGGTAAAATAATTAACATTTTGCAGATTCTACAATGTATGCACACTTTCGACCTCAACTGCATATATAGTTATATAACTATATACCACATATAACTATTTTAAGCTCTATTAAGCTGGAAAATGTATTTTAATATACAAATAACAAAAATATGCACTTTGCCTGCATGTTATTTTTTGTATGTTTTTATTTATTATCAGTCAGATTATGATCAATAAACATATACCGGTGGAAGTTATTTCTGTGCTCTGGTGGCAGCAGTCAGTGTCAGTTATATACATTTGCAGTTCAGTAATGACTGTGTTTGTGTATTTGACCAGGTCATTGCGTGTGAGCAGCAGCTCGACTCCACGTATGACGAGCGCTGTGATGTGTGGTCTCTGGGTATCACGGCCATAGAGTTGGGTGATGGAGACCCGCCTCTTGCTGATCTTCATCCAATGAGAGCTCTCTTCAAAATTCCAAGGTGGCATGCCCTCATTTTTGTATGTTTGACACTTGTTGTATTCAAACGCTGATTTGCATTACTACAGTACATAATATTCAGATGATATTCAAAAAGACCTCACAGTTCACAAGGTCAGGATTGTGTCAGTACATGGAATAATTTGTGATTTTAGCATGCTGATGGATGGCGCTTCTGCTTATTCGGGCCTTGGAGCTGTTGGAAGCCAGGCCGGTTTCATTCTTAGGTCTTTTTTAGAGCAGCTTTAAAGGAGAAGTCCACTTCCAAAACAAAGATACACATATAATGTACTCACCCCCTTGTCATCCAAGATGTTCATGTCTGTCTTTCTTTATTCGTAAAGAAATTATGTTTTTTTGAGGAAAACATTTCTGCATTTTTCTCCATATAATGGACTGGTATGGTCCCCTGATTTTAAACTTCCAAAATGCAGTTTAAATACGGCTTCAAACTATCCCGAATACGATTGTAAAAGATCCCAACCGAGGAAGAAGGGTCTTATCTAGCGAAATGATTGGTTATTTTCATTAAAAAAATACTATTTAAATACTTTTTAATCTCAAACGCTCGTCTTGCCTTTCTCTCCCTTAACTCTATGTATTCTGGCTCAAGACAGTTAGGGTATGTCGAAAAACTCCAATCATATTTTCTCCCTCAACTTCAAAAATAATTTTAAAATCATCCTACATTGCTGCAGAAGCACCAACCCAGTCTTTGCAAAGTGAACATGCAAAGAAGATCAAACACCCTTAAAGGAGAAGTCCACTTCCAGAACAACAATTCACAAATAATTTACTCACTTGTCATCCAAGATGTTCATGTCTTTTTGTCTTCAGTCATAAAGAAATTATGGTTTTTGAGGAAAACATATCAGGATTTTTCTTCATATAATAGACTTCAATTGTGCCCCCAATTTTGAACTTCCAAAAGGTAGTTTAAATGCAGCTACAAAGGGCTCTAAACGATCCCAGCTGAGGAAGAAGGGTCTTATCTAGCGAAATGATCAGTCATTTTTTTTGGAAAATAAAAATGTGTATACTTTTTAAGCACAAAAGCTTGTGTAGCACAGGTTCTGGCATGCACGTTCACAACGTACTATTGAATCATGTTGAAAGGTCAAGCCGAACGTAGGAACCACAGACCCAGTGTTTACAAAGCGAACGCGCAAAGACTAAGAAAGTGCAAGTAGGTCAAATGCTGTTTACAGACAAAAAGGTACAACGATGTGGATGATTCTGAAGTTGTAGGAGAAAATAAGATTAAGTTTTTCGCCGTACTCTACCTTTTTGAGCTGGAGTACACAGACGATGAACTTAGACGTGATTCGTAGTAGTGATGGGAAGTTCGGATCATTTTACCGACTTGGACCTTTGAGTCTTGTTCAGCAAAGTGAACAAATCTTTTTTCCGAGTCATTTCGTTAAATTTAGCAAAATCAGCGTCACGTGACAGCCTCATAAGATGAACGAATGACTTGAAAAACCAGAAGACACAAAACAGGTGAACTAATTCCAGTACTGAACCTAATAAGATGTTACGTATGTACGACTGAACGAATCACTTCCCGAGACTACTCATTCTTCGCGAGTCACGTTAAAGATTCGTTCAAAATAAACGAATCGATCAAGAATGACTCATGGACGCGCATACGAGAGCCTGTGCTATGCAAGCTTTTGTGCTTAAAAAGTATACAATTTTTTTTTTTTTTCGAAAAAATGACCGATCGTTTTGCTAGATAAGTCCCTTCTTCCTCGGTTCGGATTGTTTAGAGCCCTTTGAAGCTGCATTTAAACTGCATTTAAAGAAAAATCTTGAAATTCTTTCCTCAAAAACCGCAATTTCTTTACGACTGAAGACAGAAAGACATGAACATCTTGGACGACAAGGGGGTGAGTAAATTATTTGTGAATTGTTGTTCTGGAAGTGGACTTCTCCTTTAATATACGTTGATTTCTTGGAATGGCTGTATGTTTGTGGATACAAAAAAGAGACCAAGCAGTTTTTCTCTCCATCGTGCACCCACCTGTCTGAAGGTGAAATTTGATTGTTTACTGTCCTTAGGCTCAGAACATAAACTGTTATCACTAGTGTCATCTTGATGGTGCAGCACTTCTGTGTTCTAATACACCTCACGTGCACACACACACAGAGAAAGCATCCGTCCATTGAGCACTGTGCTGTAGGAGCAGTGGCGTTCTGACTGCAGTCAGTGGTGGGGGTGGTGGGAATAATCACAGAGCGGTGTGGTAATGTTTCTGACTGCTCATGTACACACTGCAGACTGTCTTTGTTGGGTCTCTCTCATGTTCTCTTTGATTCTTATTAGAAAAAACACACCTTACACCCCCCACACCCATCCAGACTGAGAATGAGCAATGCAATGTGACAAAACTAGAACGAAGCCATTATAATCTCAAATTTGGTCTCAAAATATTTCACTCGAGATTTGTTTTGACGTGTATTTTTGTATGTAGATCTACACTAATATTCAAAAGCGTGGAGTCGATACAAGATTATTAATGTTTTTGAATATTACACCAAAGCAGCATTTATTTGATCAAAAATACATGTAAAATAGTAATATTGTAAACTATTGTCAGAGTTTAAAATAACTGTTTAGTATTTTAACATATTTTCAAATATTTTTTTAAAATTTGATTCCACAAAAATCTTTTGTAACATTACAGATGTCTTTTTTATTGTCACTTTGAATATTTTAAAACATCCTTGCTGAGTGAAAGTACTTCAGGGTCAAATCTAACCATTTTATATTTTAGGTTACATTTTAATATTAATATGTAACCTAAAATATAAATATATATGTATCATTTTTTTATTATTATATTATATTATATTATATTATATATTTTTGTTATATTATTATTTAAAAATTACTAAATGTATAAAATGAAATATTTCAGTATCATTTTTTAAAAATATTTTACTTCAAATGTTTTGTTGCAAAATCTGAGAATTGGGTCTGTTTATTGCAAAATCTTTTTGATGCTAAATCACTCTCACATTTCAGGTTGACATGAACCACATTTGAACTTGCATGTTGAAATCTTATGTTATGATGAATGATTATGCCTTATCTGGTGTGACTTTGGTGCTGTAGGGATTGAGAGTTGGTTCATGTCCAGTGAACTACGCTAGGCCAGTGGCACATGCGTATTAAGTGTTAGGTTTGTGTGACCCAGATTAGGCCAGACTAAGCCTCAAGCCCTGGGCACAAATGTCTGCATTCAGCCCCCCTGCCACCAACAGACAGGAATACACACATTTAGCCAGCGGACAGGAACTGAGAGATAAATAAAATAAACAAAATAAACTAGAAAGAACACATCCAATGAGATGATATGGAATCTGAATATGTCATTGACATGTAATTGGATGACAAAAAACTGAAGGGCTCAATAAATGTTTTTTAGATTTCTCTCAGTAATCAGTGCTTTAACATAAAAACAAAAAAGGCAGGAAAATTCTTTTATTAAAATAT